>NW_006922391.1:418109-424540 GCF_000298275.1 Orycteropus afer afer | reverse complement strand
TAGTAACCCCCATTGGGTTTCGGAGCCTGTAAATCTTTATGGAATAGATTGCCCTGTCTTCCTGCCCTGGAGTGGCAGGTGGGTTTGAACCACTGACCTTCAGATTAGCAGCTAAATGCCTTACCCATTAGGCCATCAGCCCACAATGGAACCAAATTAGACGTGAGTTTTAGGTCCTGAACCAGGACAGTTGTAAATAGTGAAATGGCCCCAGGGAAAAGGAGGAGAACCAAATTTTGCACTGACCATTACTTCATTGAGTATTTGAGAACTAACTGGTATTGGTTAAAAAACAAAAACCAAACTCACTGCTGTCCAGCCGGATCCGACTCCTTGGGACTCTTTGGGTTTCCGAGGAGGTATCACTACAAAAGTAGATTGCTCAGTCTTCCTTCTGAGGAGTGGCTGGTGGGTTTGAACTGCCAGCCTCTGGTTAGCAGTCAAAAGCTTAGGCACTACACTACCAGAGCTAGTGTTTAGTATTTGAGAACTAACTGGTTGCTTTGCTTATATCCATCCCTCTTGCTGCAAAAACAGTATCTGATTTGATTGGGAGACCATAGTTTTGAAGATCTAGGAGTTGTAAATGTGCTGTGAATATGTAAATGTGTTTCATTTTTAAGAGGAGGAACAAAAAGGCCTAAGATTTTGGAGGAGTAATGTGGACTAGAAATTCAGGAAAAAAAAAAAACAACTGAACTCAAATTTGTTGTTTGTGCTGTGAAGTCAGAACACTATGGACCAGTACTGGGGGACACCAGACTCAATTGGCACAACATAATCCATAAAAGCCTTGTTCCTCATCCTACATTTGTGAGTAGTGACTGGGGTCTTAAAAGCTTTCAAGGGGCCATCTAAGATGCACCTAATGGTCTCCTGGTGTCAGAAACGAAGAACAGTGTGTGTGTGTGTGGGGGGGGCATTGGGAAGCAATCAGATAAGCCCTAGGACATGGCGGCCCTGGAGACCAGAAGCACTAGATGGTGCCCGGGTACCAATGCCAACCACTCAGGAGAGGATCAAATCTGGAGATCCTGGAATGAGTGGGAGGAAAAACGTGGAACAAAATGCAAAAACTCAGTAATGACCAGAATGACTGGTGGATAGAGTCTGGTGAGACCCCCAATACTATAACCCAGGGATACATTCTGGGCCTGGAATAAAACTCACTCCCAGGGGCTGGCTCTCAGCCCAATAGTTAATAAGAAGTACATGCAGACCACTCAACCCCGGGTGATGCACCCACATACTCTGGAAATACATCCCTTAGAGCAATGGACCATGGGGCACAAGAGGGCCAACATTCACACAGAGGAAATGCAGGACAAACAGGAGTGCTTAACTAGGAGGGGCACAGGGGAGGGTTATTGGGCAGGGAGCAGAGGAGACTGGGTCAGTATTGGGCATGGTAAATGGGGAGTGAAACTAAATGTACTTGTAATGTTGAATGTAAAACAAACTCTTAAAATTCCAAAAAAAAGAAAAGAGAACACTATGGACCACAGAACAAAACATTGCCAGGTCCTGCACTATCCTCACAACCGTTGCTATGCATAAACCCATCATTGCTGTGACCATGTCACTCCATTTCATTGAAGGTCTTTCCCCTTTCTGCTGACCCTCTCCTTTATCTAGTACGATCTCCTTCTCCAGGGACTGATCTCTTCTGACAGCATGACTAAAGCATGGTCTATTTGTGAATTTAGGATAGGTTGTATATTTGGGCACTTTCAGTTTAATGTTAAGCTTCTAAGCTTTTTGGGCTACAGCCAGCCTCACATGTGCTACTTCGTAGGCAGAAGATGCGAGCCAGCCCCATCCGAATTCCAACTGTCAGCAATGACAGCGACTGGGACTCCTGCTTCCATCTGTAAGTACTACAGAGCCTTGGCGTCACCCTCACTCATTGGTCTGAAACTCTCAAACTTCCCAATCATGGCAAACCTGGGTGAGAAGCTTAGCACTCATAGTGTATAACAGAGAAGACTGAACTTCTGTGATGTGGGTTTTTGTTATTGTTGTTTTAAACATTTTGACTTAAAACATAGCTCTGCTTCTTCACCAATACACAATTTAAGACCAAGATCTCTCCCGTTGCAGATAGGTCCCTGATAGGAGTTCCCTATTATCATTCCTTGTTTTATTTTTTATACTGTATTATTATTTTTATTGAAAATATACACAGTGGAACATACACCATTTCAACAATTTCTACAAGTACAATTCAGAGACATTGATTACATTCTTCAAGTTGTGCAATCATTGTCAACCTCCTTTCCTGAATTGCTCCTCCCCCATTTCTGAAATACTTCCATAATAAGTCTACTATAAGAGCCATTTGTACTTGTACAACCTCTGGTAGCATAATGTCAAGGCATTTTGGCTACTAACCAGAAGGTGGGCATTTCAAATCCACCAACTGCTCCATGGGAGGATGATGAGTCAATGTACATCTGTAAAGATTTACAGCCTTGGAAACCCAGTGAGAGTCAACTATAAGTTAGAAACTCAATGGCAGTGACCTTTTTTTTCAACCTAGGCAAATGTTTTTTCCCCATCTTAAGGGAAATATTTTTTTAAATAATGACTGAGTTTATTATTACAACCTCCAGTGAAGTCATAGAGAATTATATAACAGTTAAGAAGTAAATTAAAATTGAGTTTCAAGAAATAAAGAGACAATGAGTAAATTAAATGGTTTATATCATATTAATGCTTGTTACGTGCCAGGCACTGTTCTGTATATTGTTGTTGTTAGGTGCCATCGAGTTGTCTCTGACTTATAATGACCTCATGTACAGCAGAACGAAACACTGTCCAGTCCTGTGCCAGCTCCACGATCCTTGCTATACTTGAGCCCATTGTTGCAGCCACTGTGTCAATCCTTCTCGTTGAGGGCCTTCCACTTTTTCATTGACCTGCCACTTTACCAAGCATGATATCCTTCTCCAGGGTACAGTCCCTTCTGACAACATGACCAGAGTAGGTGAGATGAAGTCTGGCCATTCTTGCTTGCAAGGAGCATCCTGGCTGCATTTCTTCTAGGACAGCTCTGTTAGTTCTTTTAGCAGTCCATGGTACTTTCAGCATTCTTCACCAATACCACAATACTGTTTTGTATACTTTACACATATTCACTCATTTAACTCCCACAACCCTGTGAGGGAGGTACTGTTATTATCCCATTTTATTGATGAGGAATCTGAATCAGAGAGAGGTTAGACAACTTGCCCGAAGTCACACGGCTAATAAGTGGTACTCACACTGAGCAATCTAACTCCAAACTCCATTCTTTAACTATTTCTCTGTATCAGGGTTCTCAGTCTTGGTGCTGTTGACATTTTGGGCCATTAACTCTTTGTTTTGAGCCCATCCAATGCCTGACAGGATGGTTCATAACATCCCTATTCTCTACCCACAGATACCAGTAGGACTTCCCTCAATTGAGAAACCAAAAAGTCTCCAGATATTTCCACATACCCTCAGGGCAAAATCACTCACACTTGAGAACTACTACCTCATACCACAAACCCACTGCCATCAAGTGAGTTCCGACTCATAGTGACCCCCATCAGGTTTTCAAGGCTGTAAGTCTCTGCAAAAATAAATTGTCTCATCTTCCTCCCATAGAGCATCTGGGGGGTTTGAACTTCCCACCTTTTGGTTAGCAACCCCATGCCTTAACCACAGCACCACCAGAGCTCGTTGTACCCCATACCAGTGCTGTCTAAAAGAAATACAATGCAAACCACAAATGCCAGCCATATTGTTGTTGTTGTTATGTGCCATCGAGTCGGACCCAACTCATAGCGATCCCTCCTTGGGTTTCTGAGGCACTATCACTATGGAATACTACGAAATACTAATCTACGGAAGTAGATTTCCCAACTTTCCTTCCAAGGAGTGGCTGATGGGTTTGAACCGCTAGCCTTCTGGTTAGCAGTCAAGTGCCTTAGACACTATGCTACCAGAGCTCCTGCCAGCCATATAGGTAATTTAAATTTTTTTATTGTTGTTAGGTGGTGTTGGGTCAGCTCCAAATCACAGAGACCCTGTGTAAAACAGAATGAAATGCTACCCAGTCCTGCATCATCCTTACAATCCTTGCTCTACTTGAGCCCATAATTGCAGCCACTGTGTCAGTCCATCTAATTGAGGGTCTTCTGCATTTTTGCTGACCCTCCACTTTCCCAAGCAGATATCCTTCTCCAGAGAATGGTCCCTTCTGACAACGTGACCATAGTAGATGAGATGAAGTCTGTCCATTTTCGCTTCCAAGGAACATTCTGGCTGCACTTCTTCCAGGACAGATTTGTTCATTCTTCTGGCAGTCCATGGTACTTTCAGTATTCTTCACCAACACCACAGCTCAAAAGCATCAACTCTTCTTCAGTCTTCCTTCATTGTCCAGCTTTCACATGCATGCAAGGTGATTGCAAATACCATAGCTTGGGTTACCAAACCAAAAACCAAACTCACGGGCGTTGAGTCGTATCCAACTCATAGTGACCCCTCCTTGGGTTTCTGAGGTGTTATCACTATGGAAGTAGATTGCCCAGTCTTCCTTCCAAAGAGTGGCTGTTGGGTTTGAACCGCCAGTCTTCTGTTGTTGTTGTTGTTGTTATGTGCCGTCGAGTCAGCCCTGACTCATAGCGACCCCTCCTTGGGTTTCTGAGGGAGTATCACTACGGAAGTAGGATTGCCCAACCTTCCTTCCGAGGAGTGGCTGGTGGGTTTGAACCGCCAGCCTTCTGGTGAGCAGGCAAGTGTCTTAGCCACTATGCATTAGGCACTATGCCACCAGAGCTCCTATGGCTTGGGTTAGGTGCGCCTTTGTCTACCAAAATGACGTCTTTGCTTGTCAATACTTTAGACAGGTATTTTGCAGCAGATTTGCCCAGTGCAATACAATATCTGATTTCTTGACTACTGCTTCCATGGGTGTTAATTGTCGATCCAGGTAAATGAAATTTTGACAACTTCAATCTTTCCTCCATTTACTGTGATGCTGCTTATTTGTCCACTTGGGAAGATTTTTATTTTCTTCATGTTGAGGTGTAATCCATACTGCAGACTGTAGCCTTTAATCCTTATCAGTAAGTACTTCCAGTCACTTTCGGCAAGCAAGGTTGTGTACTCAGTATATCACAGATTGTTAGTGAGTCTTCCACCAGTACTGATGCCCAGTTCTTCTTCTTATAGTCCAGCTTCTTGAATTATTTGCTCACCATAGAGGTTGAATAAGTATGGTGAAATGATACAACTTGCACATTTCCTAATTTTAAACCATGCAGTATCCCTTTGTTCTGTTCAAATGACAGCCTCCTGGACTATGTACAGGTTCCTCATGAGCACAATGAAGTGTTCTGGAATTCCCATTCTTTGCAATGTTATCCATAATTTTTTATGATCCACACAGTAGAATGCTTTTGCATAGACAATAAAACACAAGTAAACATCTCTGTGGTATTCTTTGCTTTCAGTCAAGACCCATCTGACATCAGTAATGATATCCCTCATTCCACGTCCTCTTCTGAATGAATCCAGCTTGCATTTCTGGAAGTTCCCTGTCAATATACAGCTACAACCATTTTTTAAAAATTATCTTTAGGAAGATTTTACTTGCACGTGATATTAAGATTATTGTTTGGTAATTTCCACAAAGAAAAGGATCACCTTTCTTTGGAATAGGTACAGATGTGGAAATCTTCCAGTGAGTTGGCCTGGTAGCTGTCTTCAGATTACTTGGCACAGAGATTAAGTGTCTCCAGCATGGCATCCGTTTGTTGAAACATCTCAGTGGGTATTCTGTCAATTCCTGGAGCCTTGTTTTTCGCCAACTCCTTCAGTGCAGCTTCAGCATCTTCCTTCAATACCATTTGTTTTGGTTACCTCTAGTGCTGCTCTAACAGAAAATACCACAAATGTATGGCTTTAATAAACAGGAGTTTATTCTCTCACAGGTTAGGAGGCTAGAAGTTCAAGTTCAAAGTGCCAGCTCTAGGGGCTGGGTGAAAGCCCCTCGACCTTGGGCTTCAGCTCTACCTCTTGCTCCTGGCCCACTGAAGCTGGAGGCTTTTCTTAACTCAGGCAACTGCTGACTGGTGAGGCTGACAAACCCAAGGTTGACAAGTACAATTGCACAGTCCCAAAATGATCAAACCACATGGCAGGCCACTAATTTAAGTCCATTAACAGTCCCAAGATCAACAGACAACATGGCAGGCTGTTGAACGATGACTTGGCTAAATGCAGGATTCAAGCATGCCAAAAGCTGCAGAGACCATTCCCAAAGCTTCTCCTTATATACGGGAAGAGGACCACATCCCTAAAGCAGTTTCTTAGCTGCTTGTGGCAGATTCACCCATGGAGTTGATTGCCAGTTTCATCATAGGGAATAACTACCACCAGCTGCCCAGCCTGGGAGCTCT
>NW_006922391.1:412877-417222 GCF_000298275.1 Orycteropus afer afer | reverse complement strand
GAAACCCAAGGAGGGGTTGCTATGAGTCGAGTCCGACTCGACGGCACATAACAACAACAACAGCAGGCTTGTTTTAATTTTCTTCAGCTTCAGCTTGAGCTTACATGTGAACAATTGATGGTCTGTTCCACATCCAGTTCTTGGCCTTGTTTTGCCTGAAGATATTGAGCTTCTCCATTGTCTCTTTGCACAGATGTAGTCGATCTGATTTCTGTGTATTTCATCTGGTGAGATCCACATGGATAGCCACCGTTTATGTTGTTGAGAAAAGCTGTTTGCCATGAGTAAGTCATTGGTCTTGCAAAATTCTATCATGCAATCTCTGGCCTCATTTCTATCACCAAGGCCATATTTTCCAACTACTGTCAATTCTTCTTTGTTTCCAACTTTTGCATTCCAGTCACCAGTAATGATCAATGCATTTTGACTGCATGTTTAATCAATTTCAGACTGTAGAAATTGGTAAAAATCTTCAATTTCCACATCTTTGGCTTTAGTGGTTGGTATATAAATTTGAATAATAGTATTAATTATTAATTGGTCTTCCTTGTAGGCGTATGGATATTGTCCTATCAGTGACAGCATTGGGCTTCAGGATAGATGATGAGATATTCTTTGTGGTGATGAAGGCCACACCATTCCTCTTTAATTTGTCATTCCTGGCATAATAGATCATATGATTGTCTGATTCAAAATGGCCAAAACCAGTCCATTTCTGCTCATGAATGCCTAAGATATTGATCTTTATGTGTTCCATTTCATTTTTGACAGCTTCCAATTTTTCTAGATTTACCCTTTGTACATTCCACATTCCAATTATTAATGAATGTTTGCAGCTGTTTCTTCCCATTTTGAGTTGTGCCCCACCAGCAAATAAAGGTCCCAAGAGCTTTATTCCGTCCATATCATTAAGGTGGACTTTGCTTTGAGGAGGCAGCTCTTCTCTAGTCATATTCTGAGTGCCATCCAACTTGAGGGGCTCATCTTCTGGCACTATGTCAGACAGTTTTCAGGACTATTTATAACGTTTTCTTGTAATATATCTAACAGTGTTTAACTGGTATTCATAAGGTTTTCCCTAGCCAATTTTTTTTTTTTTTTTAATTGTGCCTGGCCAATTTTTTGTGAAGTGGATGGCCCCTTCCTTCTTCTGAGTCTGTCTTAGTCTGGAAACTTCGCTGAAACCTGTCCACCATGGGTGACCCTGCTGGTATTTGAAATACCTGTGGCATAGCCTTCAGCTTCACAGCAACAGACATGCTACCACAGTATGACAGACAGATGAGTGGTGGAAAATTTTCTGTTAGCCACACTAAAAAAGAGAAATAGGTGAATATAATTATAGTGCTATAACTTATTTATCCCAAAGTATCCAAAAGAGTATATAAAACTGAAGATGAGATATTTAATATTCTTTTTTCCTACTGAATCTTTGAAATCTAGTGTGTGTTTTATACTTGTGTTAAACTCACTTCACACTAGCCACATGTCATATATTCAGTAGCCACAGGCGGGTTGTGCTACCTCATAATATATCTTGATGATCAGCTATAAAAATAGTTTTAAATAGCTATAAAAATAAAGTTTTAAAAATCTAGAGTTTATCAATAGAATTTCTTAGAAATTAACTAGAATTCCCATTTGTGTTGGCAACATATGGAACAAGTATAAATCTGGCAAGGCAAGCCCTTCATTCACTCTACTTGTTCTTTTTATTCTGACTCCTTGAGATATCTGAGTGCTCAGTATTCTTCAGCCATCTCCTCTTTTATAAGAAGATGTTCAAAGCTAGTGCAGGTCTTATATTCTCAAATCATTTGTCGAGACCTCATTGTTTCTCATTCCTTTGGGGTTTCTGCTGTTGAAACCTGCTACTTCTGATCTCAGCTTAATTACATGCAAGGCTGAATTGAAAATATTTACGGCTCATAGTTTTTAATTAGGAATCTCTTTGGTGACCTCATGGAGTTAACTTCTGTTCCAAGTCTGTGAAATAGCAGCCTATGCTTGATCTTCTATTGAGGGATTAACGTTTTCTATTAGTATTCTTGGGTTGTGGTCTCTTGGCACAGATTTCCTCACTCTTCCAAATTTTTCTAGCATTCCAGAGACATTCTGCTTTCTTTTTTCATTTGTTTAACAAACCATTATTTGTTTTTACTGTGGGCCGGGTATCACGGTTTCAGAAATGAATGAGATATAGCCTTGCCCTGCTAGAGTTCATTTGCAGGAACGCAAAGAAGACTCAGATACAAAACAAAGACCACTCCAAAACAAAGTTAGAACATTATGTCATTCATACTATCATGGAGTTTTGAATGTGCAGTGCAGTGAATTAATATGGCTTTTCTAGCCATTTATAGTTTTGTGATTCTCACAAATGATTGGGTGGGATTGTGGAAATAAAGTGCTAGTGGCCCAGCAAGGGTATTGGACAGCTTGCTAACAATGCAAATAAGATGCATGGATCCCTTGTGAGGGTGGGACCATGCAAATAAAGTGTACAGAACCCTAATGAGGGGATTGGTCAGTTTTGCCAAACTGTTAGGCTTAGTGGGACCCAATACAAGAAGTAGAGAGAAAAGGAACTTCACTACCACCAAGAAGAGCTTGGAGGGGAGCATGTCCTTTGGACCTAGGGTCCCTGCACTGATAACTGGTTAAATGCAGAAGATAGAGAGCTGCAACACCAGAGACAAAGTGATACAGTGAGAAGCAATGGTAAAGGTATGGTGGCAGAAGACCAGGATACTGGCATGAGGTGGCGCAAAGGGCCTCTCAGTCCATGGGGCTACTTGGATATAGTGGTTGTGGCCAACCCGTGTAGCAAAAGAGCTGAGTGCCTTCAGGCAGCAGGCTTACTGGCTGAATAGGGTGCCTTCCGGCACTTACTGACAGAACTAAAGAGCTTTATAACACATGCCTGAGCAGGGTAGATGCCAGACAGAGATGCTGAGAGGTCTGCCTGTGGCCAAGGTAAAGAAACTGTGCTGACTGAAGAACTGTATCCTGGGTCGTTCCTGATCCTGAATTGTAACTTGTTACTTTCATAATAATCCCCATAACTGTGAGTATGGTCTATGAGTTCTGTGTGGCCACTGCAGTGAATTAGCAAACTATGCAGAGAAGTAGAGTGTGATGGGGTCTGAATTGGTAAAAAGATTGGAATATGGAGGTATGTTTGATCTCCACCTCATAGGAATCAGCCTTGGGCTGATGCTGAAGGTCTTGGTTCTCCTCTTCCCTTGTGAAGTTAGAAGTTTGACTCCACCATGACATGTTTCACAGGGGGAAAAATTTTAAAAGCCTTTTAGAGGATGTACCCACCTCTGTTCTAATCAGAGAAGACTTCCAGCTGAGGTGACATCTGAGTTGTATCTTCAAGGGAAGTACAGAATTCACTAGGCAGAGAAGAGGCAAGTTGATTACGCATTTTCTGATAACATTGCATAGCCAGGCTTCCCTCGCTTCTCCATTGCTTTAGCCCATCTTTTGCAGGCATGTTTTTATCTGTGGGATCCTCATTAGTGTGCACCTGAAGAAATGTTGCTTTCCTTGCCCTGACCTGTTTTGCCTGCATGCCTCTGGACAGATTATTCAGAATGGGACTCTAAATGGATGTTACCATGTCATTTTTCAAATCAGTTGTGAACAATTACAGTCAGCATTATTTTCTTTGGTGCTTTTCTGAATTTTCCTTTTGTTTTCTTTTACAGTGAACACTCATTACTTAGGATTGTTAGGTGGTTGTTAGGTGCTATTGTTTCGACTCCAACTAATGCCAACCCTGTATACAACAGAATGAAACACTGCTTGGTCCTGTGCCATCCTCACATCATTGCAGCCACTGTGTCAATCTCTCTCATTTAGGGTCTTCCTCTTTTTCAGTTGACCCTGTACTAAGAATGATGTCCTTCTCTGGGGACTAATCTCTCCTGATTACACATCCAAAGCACATCTTGTCATCCTTACTTTTTCTTTTTTTTTTTTAATTTGTGATTTGGGTTAAGATTTACAGAGCAAATTCACTTTCCATACAGCAGTTCACATATACTTTGTCTCATGTAATTGACCACAGTTTACCACAATGCAACAGCTCCCCTCCCACTCCCTCCTCATAGTTACCTCTTCCGTGTGTCCATCCCTCCATACTCTCCTGCCCCCTGAGCTGTCTTCCTGCACATAAGCAGCCGTTCTTTCTCCCATGATTGTTCTCTCCAAGGCGTGTATCTACTTGAGGTAAATGTTTAATTCACATGCCTGTATTTTCTTTGGCTGGAAACCACGGTGTGGGTTCAATTCCAGACCTGAAGGGCATCTAGGGGCCATAGTCTCAGTGGTTCCA
>NW_006922391.1:396810-405757 GCF_000298275.1 Orycteropus afer afer | reverse complement strand
GGGAATCTCCAAGCTGTCTGTGCCGTCAGGATCGCTGCCAGACCACAGCTCCGTATGTCTCCTTTTTTGGTATTTTCATGCAAATTCTTCTGCTAGTTGGTGTTTAGTCCACTGCTATATCCTTCCCTTCAAGGCTCAGGGGTCCAAGATTATCTTCTATGTTTGTGTTAATTGGTTTCCCTTTTCTTTGTTGAAGAGGGTCTGTGCAGTCTTTCTGCCTAGTCCACCATCTTGCCCTATCCCCATCCTCACTTCTAAGGAGCATTCTGGCTGTACTTCTTCCAGGACCGATTTGTTTGTTCTTCTGACTGCCCATTTAATATTCTTTGCCAACACCATAATTCAAAGGTATCGATTCTTTGGTCTTCATTATTCATTGTCCAACTTTCACATGCATTTGAGGCTATTGAAAAGATCATGCACCTTAGTCTTCAAAATGACATCTTTGCTTTTTAGCACTTTAAAGAAGTCTTTTGCAGCAGGTTTACCCCACTTAATGCATTGTTTGATTTATTTTCTTATATTGTAAGCATTATTTTATTTGTAATTTTTACTGTTATTTGGGTGAAAGTTTACAGAGCAAATTCGTTTTCCATACAGCAGTTCATACACATTTGTTTCATGACATTGACTGCAGTTCTCCACAATGTAACAGCTTTCTTTCCATTTCCTCCTGGTAGTTGCCTCTTCCCTGTGTCCTTCCCTCCCATGCACTGCCCCCCACCAGCTCCAGTTATCTCCCTGTGCAAACACTGCCTTTCTGTTCTCCTACCATTGATTGATCACTCCAAGGAGTGTATCTACCTGATGTAAATATTCATTCCATATGCCTGTTTATTGTTTGTCTAGAAGCCACAGGAGTGAGTTCAATTCCAGTCCTGAAGGTAAGTAGGGGTGATAGTCTCAGGGGTCTCACCAGACTATCAGACCAGCAAACCTGGTCTGTTTTTTTTTTTTTTTTTATGATTTTGGGTTTTGTTCCACATTGTTCTCCCACTCTATCTAGAATCTCCTGTACTGATCCCCCTCCAAGTGGTTGACACTGGTAGCTGTACACCATTCTGGTCTCATGGTTATATAGGCTGAGAATCACATGGTCTACTAGTCCCTTGGACTAATTGTTTCTATGCATCTTTGCTTTTCTTCATTCTTCTTTGCTGTGGACAAGGAGAGAACCATCATTGCATCTGGATGGCCACTTGCAAGCTTTTAAGACTCCAGTTGCTACTTATCAAAGTAGAATATGGAACAGTGTTTTTGTGTAGTATGTTACGCCAGTTGCACTTGATGTCCCCTGTGACCATGGTCCCGAGCCCACAGGTCCAGCTACTCACTCCATCAGGGTAGCTGGCCCTGGCCAACAGGTCACCACAGCCTTGTCCCTTGTGAGCTCTACTATACACCCAGACATTCTTACAGGTTATACAGATATGCTTGTAGTGGCATTGTCTGCCAACCCTATTGTTTGATTTCTTGACTCCAGCTTCCATGGACATTGATTGTGGATCCAAGTACAGTGAAATCCTTGACAACTTCAATCTTTTCTCCATTTATCATGATATTGCTTATTGGTCCGGTTTTCTTTATGTTGAGGTGTAATCCATACTGAAAGTTGTAGTCCTTGATCTTCATCAGTAAGTACTTCAAATTCTCTTACTCTCAGCAAGCAAAGTTGTATCATCTGCATATCTCAAGTTGTTACTGAGTCTTTCTCCAATCCTGATGCCACATTCTTCTTCATATAGTCCAGCTTCTCGGATCATTTGCTTAGCATACAGATTGAATAAGTATGGTGAAAGGATACAACCCTGATACACATCCCTCCTGATTTTAAACCATAAATTATCCCCTTGTTCTGTTTGAACCACACCCTTTTGGTCTATGTTCAGGTTCCTCATGAGCACAATTAAGTTGTCTGGAATTCCCATTCTTTGCAATGTTATCCATAATTTGTTATGACCCACACAGTCGAATGCATATGCATAATTATGCATTCTTTTCATACTTAGGATTACGTAAGTATAATCAGGAGAAAGAAAGATAAGTGTTATTTAAAAACTATGTAGTAGTTGAAGTTTTAAAAGGTATTTTGAATGGCAAGGTTATTCCTTTGAGGGACTTAATATACTGAAAGAAAATCTCTATTTTTGCTCTTAAGATCTCAAAAGCCTCCCAAATCACAGTAAAAAAACAACTATATGCAATGTTTATTCTGAATCACTTTACTGATTTTTTTTTTCTGGTGATGTTAAGGTATGATTATCTCCTTTGCTGTATAAGATGAACTCTTTTGACTTTTATCCTTGTCATTACAATTGCCCATACATTATGTTCAGTCTTGAAGTCAAAGATCTCCATTGTGTGGGAGTGTGTTTTTGTGTGTGTTGAAAGAGAGATTGATTTTTCAAACCATTCAGCTTTATTTACCACATTTATTTCTAACAACTGAGAAGGCCACTTCTCTTCTGATTCTGCACTTGATCCACTTTGGGGTTCCCGCCCCTCCTGTGATAGTTGGAGTTGTGTGTCAGCTTGGCTGGACTGCAGTTCTGAGTGGTTTATGCAGTTGTGATACGGGCTTTTCACATGATGAGATTGGATATATATGTTTTGAGCAGCCAGTCTGTTGAAAGGGAGTTGCCCTAGGGGTGTGGCCTGCTTCCAATATATTTATGGACAACCTGGGAAAAAGAGACACTGTTCTGTGGATTGGGATCCTGCTGTGCTGCCTGCTCTTGTCATTGGTCAATGGGTTTATGAACAAAGTGGCCATGGTGGCAGGGATAGAGGTTATGCATGGGCTCAGCAACATGGACTTCCACTTACCAAGGCTGATTTGGCTACTGCCACTGCTGAGTGCCCAATCTGCCAGCAGCAGAGACCAATACTGAGTCCCCGATATGGAACCATTCTTCGGGGTGATCAGCCAGCAACTTGGTGGCAAGTTGATTACATTGGACCACTTCCATCATGGAAAGGACAGCATTTTGTTCTTGCTGGACTAGATACTTATCCATCCAAAGATATGGATTCGCCTTCCCTGCATTCAATGCTTCTACCAAAACTACCATCTATGGACTTACAGAATATCTACCATCATGCTATCCCACACGGCATTGCTTTGGATCAAGAGACTCACTTCACAGCAAATGAAGTGTGGCAATGGGCCTATGCTCATGGAATTCACCAGTCTTACCATGTTTCCCATCAACCTGAAGCAGCTGACTTGACAGAACAATGGAATGGCCTAAAAACACAATACGGCACCAGCTAGGTGGCAGTACCTTGAAGGGTTGGGGCAGTGTTCTCCATGAAGCTGTATATGCTCTAAACCAGCATCCAATATATGGTTCTGTTTCTCCAATAGCCAGGATTCATAGGTCCAGGAACCAAGGGTTAGAAACAGGAGTGGTACCACTCACTATTACCCCTAGTTATTCACTCAAAATATTTTGGCTTCCTGTCCTTGCTACCCTGTGCTCTGTGGGTCTGGAAATCTTAGTCCCAAAAGGAGAAACACTCCCACTTGGAGACACAATACTGATTGCATTAAACTAGAAGATAAGAATGCTACCCAGGCATTTTGGCTTCCTCAAGCCTCTGGATCAACAGACAAAGAAGGATGTTACTGTACTATCTGGTGTGATAGAGCTTGATTACTAAGGGAAAATTGGATTGACACTACATAATGGAGGTAAAGAAGACTATGTCTGGAATAAAGGAGATTCTTTAAGACATCTCTTAGTACTATCATGCCCTGTGATTAAAGTCAATGGAAAATTACAGCAACCCAATTCTGAGATGACAACTAATGGCCCAGACCCTTCAGGAATGAAGGTTTGGGTAACTCCACCAGGCAAAGAACCATGACCAGCTGAGGTGCTTACTGAGGGCAAGGAAAACAACGGAATGATTGATGGAAGAAGGTAGTTCTAAATATCAGCTATGACCATGTGACCAGTTGTAGAAATGAGGACTGTGATTGTTATAGATCTTCATTGTATATGTGCATGAATTATTTTTGTTTTCTTCTGTTATGAACTGTGAAATGTAAACTGGGTTAATGTGTTTTGGTTGTACGTGTGTTAGTGTATCATGCTAGGCACAAATATGACTTTATAATTGTCCTTATTTAGATATTATATATGGTTAAAGATATGTGTACCACTGCCAAGTTGACAAGGGTGGACTGTGTGATAGTTGGAGTTGCGTATCAACTTGGCTGGACCACAATTCTGAGTGGTTTAAGCAATTACGATGTGGGTTATTCCTATGATGAGATGAGATGTATGTGTTTTGAGCAGCCAGTCCATTGAAAAGGAGTTTCCCTAGGGGTATGGCCTGCTTCCAATATATTTATGGACAGTCTGGGAAAATATACACTCCTCTGTTTATCGGGATCCTGTTGTGCCGCCTGCAGCAGTCCATAAGCAAACAATCCACCATTTAGCCCAAAGATCTTGGATTCATCATTCGTTGGAGTCAACAGTAGGTATACTGCCTGCCAACCTTGAGCTCATCAGCCCCTGCAGCTTCATGAGTCAGGAAAAGCCTCCAGCTTGATGTTTGATCCAAGAACTGAGAGCTTGCCAGCTTCTATAAGGGTGTAAGCCATTTTCCTAAGATAAATTTCTCTTTCTCTCTCTCTATATATAAGTTTACTGGTTTTGCTTCTCTAGAGAACCCTGCCTAACACATCTCCCTAGTGGGACTCATGTCCTCATTAGTTAGCTGGCTAGTACATATTGGGGTTTTTTAAGTTACATGAAAGAGAACATGCAAAATCTAGGCTCAAAATGTTAGGTTCCTTTCTTTACTATATCCACTGTCTTTCCTGATATGAATCAGAATTTTAGAACCTGAAGGATCTTTAAGATCTTCCAGTTCAGCACCTTCATTTTATAGGTAAACAAAGTCATGGAACTAATGATAAAAATAATAGCTCATGTTAAAAAAAATTCTGTGTGAAGTGATTTATGAGCATGATCTCACTTAATCCTCCCATAACCACATCAGGTAAGTACTCATATTGTTCTCCTTTGGCACAGAAGTAAATTAATTACTAACTTGCTTAGGATCATTTGGCTTGTGCCTAGTAGAACTGTACTATAACAGGTGTGTGAGATGCGAAACTTTTTAATTTGAACTACCACTTTGCTATCAAGCTTGCCACTTTAGCTTTATTCCATCATGTTTATTTTAGAAATCATATCCCTAGCCCCTAGTTGAGAGGGGTATGTTCTTTAGTTTTACCTTGTTTGAGATACGCAAAAGCCAAATCATGGCTTCATTTTCCTCCTTTGGTACCCACAGGTCACAGCCAACCAAGATCCCAGCACATGAGGAAATAAATGACTTGTGTCCCACTGGGGAGTCCAGAAAGAGTGAAGAAGACACTACAGCCAAGGAGGAGGAGAAGGTCATAGACTGCATGTCTCTTCCTAAAGACAAATTAGCCCAATGCCAGAAGAAAACAGCTGTGCTGATTAAGAAAAAAATGGTAAAACAAAGAAAAAACTCATCAGGTTTTTTTTTTTTTTTTTTTTCAGTTTAAAAATAACATCCATGATTTGAGATCACTGCCGTCAAGTCGGATTTGACTCATAGCGACCCCTCCTTGGGTTTCTGAGGTGGTAGCACTGTGGAGGTTGATTGCCCAACCTTCCTTCTGAGGAGTGGCTGGTGGGTGTGAACCACCAGCCTTCTGGTTAGCAGTCAAGTGCCTTAGGCACTACGCTACCAGAGCTCCCATGATTTGAGATGCTCTGCCTTAAGTGCAGATTGGAGTACATGAAGTAGGAGAGGAGGGTATTTGGTTTCTTTATATAGTGGGGGAAACAAAGCAAAGCCTAGTTGGGGAGCCAGCCTTGAGGTTCCACACATATTTCACTGTGTATTGCTCCTTGGAGCACTCATGCTTGTAGCTTTAATTCAGAAGTAATGTTTGGAATTCAAAATGGAATCTCATCAGTAATCACCATGCTATTTCCCTCTAGAATCTTAGTGTTTGAAAAACTATGCACAGCAGTTTGAATTAGGGATTTTGGTGCTCTGAACAGCTCACTGAGTCAGAGTGCACCAAACTCAGAGTAGCAGAATTAGAGGAAAGGTACAGGGGAAGAAACAAACAGAAGAAGATCTATCCTGTAGAGTGCAGATAGCCGAGAAATACCATTAGAGACTTCCCTGGGGGAGCGACCGGCAGGTGAGAACAGCCTTCTGAGACCTCCCTGGGTCAAAGCAGAAGACACTCCATGCCAGCATACCAGCAATCACCCCAAGGATCTACCTTCAGCACCTGATTTTATTGGTAACTTGGGTCAGCTAGGTGCAAATGGGCACAGCCAGCACCATTGAAACCCAAGCAGAGATTTCATTGGTACTCCAGGAGGGTGGGATTGCTCCCCCCTCAGCAGGTCACTGAATAGGCTTGGGTCAGCTTAGTGGCACTGAGAGGTCTGCATTTGACTTTATCACTAATATTGGGACCACAGATTACTAGCAAGAATCTTATATCCATCCAAATCATCCAACACGTATGAGGGTGAAATCAAGTCATTCTCAGACAAACAGAAATTAAGGATTTTGTGAAAACCAGACCAACCCTACAAAAATGCTTAAGGAAGTCCTTCCAATAGAGAACCCACAGCATAGATCAACAAAACCAAGATACGTGGCATCAACACTAAAAACAAATCAGAAATAGATACTCAAAATAAGACCATAAAACATTGTACCTTAAAAACCAAGGAACTCAATCAGCATACAACAACAGCAACTAACCTATTAGAGGGAATAAAACTTCTAGGTACAGACCTTCAAATGGAGAGGAAAATAGGACAATGTCTTCACAGTACACACTGTTCTAAAAATGTAGAGACAAGAATATACTCCAAGGTAACCACAGAGAAAAGTAACAATCCTTCTAAGCAAATCCAGAAGGAAGGAAAACATATGGGTTTAATAAGCACAACACCAACTATAAAGAAGAAAAGGGAGAAAACATTAGCCAACAAACCGAACTCAGCACAGAAAAGTATATGGACCAAAGAAACACCAACAGCACAACAAAAAAAAAAACAATAGAATGACAGCAATCAATTAATACCTATCACTAATTACACTCAATGTGAATGGACCAAATGCACCTGTCAAGAGAAAGAGAGTGGCAGACTGGATAAGAAAAGATGACCCATCAATATGCTGCCTACAAGAGACCCACCTTAGACACAAAGATAAAAACAAATTAAGAGTTAAGGGATGGAAAAAAATGTACCAAGCCAATGGAAACCAAAAAAGAGCAGGAGTAGCAATATTGATTTCTGATAAAATAGACTCAGGTGAAAAACATCACAAGAGACAAAGAAGGACATTATATGATGCTGAAAGGGTCAATTGACAAAGAAGACATTACAATAATAAATATTTATGCACCCAGTGGAAGTGCTCCAAAATATGTGAAGCAAATATTAACTGAATTAAAAGGGATAATAGGCAACTCTACAATAGTAGTAGAAGACTTTAACACACCACTTTCAAAGAGGGATGGGTCAACTGGAAAAAAACTCAACAAGGATACAGAAGAACTCAACAATACAGTCAACAACCCAACCTCATAGATATATACAGAGAATTTCACCCAACAAGCACAATGCAAATTCTTCTCCATTGCACACGGATCCTTCTCCAGAAGAGTTCTCAGAGAAGAGTTGACACCTATGCTACGTAAACTATT
Organism: Orycteropus afer afer; assembly: GCF_000298275.1. Classification (NCBI taxonomy): domain Eukaryota; kingdom Metazoa; phylum Chordata; class Mammalia; order Tubulidentata; family Orycteropodidae; genus Orycteropus; species Orycteropus afer. Next base: position 398,022 of record NW_006922391.1, on the reverse strand, counting down.
CCAGAACATAGAAAAAGATGGAATACTCCCAAACTCATTTTATGAAGCAAGCATAATACTAATACCAAAACCAGGGAAGACACCACTAGAAAGGAAAACTACAGACCAATATCACTCATGAACATAGACGCAAAAATCTTTAACAAAATCTTGGCCAACAGAATCCAACGACATGTCAAAAAATTAATACACCCGAACCAAGTGGGATTCATACCAGGTTTACAAGGGTGGTTCAACATCAGAAAATCAAGCAATGTAATCCACCACATAAGCAAAGGAAAAGAACCATATGATTATATCAATTGCTGCAGAAAAGGCATTTGATAAAATCCAACATCAATTCCTGTTTAAAACTCTCAGCAAAATAGGGATAGAAGGGAAATTCCTCAACATAATAAAGGGTATATATGCAAAGCCAACGGCCAACATCATTATTAATGGAGAAAGACTCAAAACTTTGTAAGGTTCCCTTACAAACAGGAACCAGACAGGGATGCCCTCTATCACCACTTCTGTTTAACATTGTATTGGAAGTCCTAGCCAGGTCAATAATGCAAGAATGAAAAATAAAAGGCATACAAATTTGCAAAGAGGAAATAAAACTATACTTGTGGATGATGTGATCCTGTACATAGAAAACCCAAAGGACTCAAAAAAAAAAAAAAAAAAAAACTACTGGAACTAATAGAGAGGTTCAGCAAAGTGGCAGGATACAAGGTCAACACACAAAAATTTGGATTTCTCTACACCAGAAAGGAGTTCTCTGACAGAGAAATAAGGGAAACAATACCATTCACTATAGCTACGAAAAAGATAAAATATCTAGGAATAAACCTCACCAGAGACACAAAAGACCTAGACAGAGAAAACTATAAAACACTGCTACAAGAGACAACAAGGGCCCTTGTTGAACAACTTACCTGGTTCATGGATAGGTGGACTAAGCATTGTGAAAACATCAATACTACCTAAGCAATCTATACATTTAACGCAATCCTGATCCAGATTTCAACAAAATTTTTTAAGAACATGGAAAAACTAATTACTAATTTCATATAGAAAGGAAAGAGACCACAAATAAGCAGAGCACTTTTCAAGAAGAAAAACAAAGTGGGAGGTCTCACACTCTCAGATCTTAAGAACTACTATATAGTCACAGCATGGTATTGGTACAATGATAGACAGATAGACCAGTGGAACAGAATCGAAAGT
>NW_006922391.1:395137-396320 GCF_000298275.1 Orycteropus afer afer | reverse complement strand
AAAAAACTTGAACAGACACTTCACCAAAGAAGATATAGAGGCAGCCAACAAACGCAAGAGAAATTGCTCACGATCATTAATCATTAGAGAGATGCAAATCAAAACAACGAGATATCATCTCACCCCAGCAATAATAGCAAAGTTCAACAGATCAGAAAATAACAAATGCTGGCAAGGTTGTGGAGAGATTGAAACTCTTGTGCACTGCTGGTGGGATTGTGAAGTGGTACAACCATTGTCGCAAACGGTATGGTGTTTCCTTAAAAACTGAAAATAGAAGTACCATTTGACCCAGTAATTCCATTACTAGGAATATATCCTAAAGAGGTGAGAGATAGAGCACAAATAGACATATACACACCTGTATACATCACAGCACAATTCACCATAGCAAAAGATGGAAACAACCTAAATCCCCATCAACGGATGAGTGGATAACCAAATTATGGTATATCCACACAATGGAATATTATGCCATATTAAAGAACAATGAGGGATATGCAAATCATCTCGCAACGTGGATGAACCTGGAGGACATTATGCTGAGTGAAATAAGTCAATCGCAGAAGGACAAGTACTGTATGAGCCCATTACTGTAAAAAGACAGAGAAGGGTTTGCTTGGGAAAGGGAACCCACCTAGTAGGTTACAGGGATGGGGAGAGAATGGGAGGGATTAATTTCAGGCTAGTTAGGGCCTACACGCTGACATGGGTAGGGGGAAGGATATACAGGAAGGATTTATGACCACCATGATAACATTAGGAAATGGGAGGACACCAAATAGTGCACATGAGACATAGATGACAGATGCTAATACCAACCAACATGTCCACAATCCTGCATTGCCATTGACACCAAACACTGGGCTATACAGATAAACACATAAACACCAGAGGTAATCAGACGGGGGTCAGTATACGCTAGACCAAGGACAGATTCAGCTGAGGCTAATCTTGGACAGACACCAGTGATACAAAATACCTGCAGTCCTTATAGAAATAATAGAAGACAGACACAGAGTAATCCCTCACAGACAACCAGACACTATGGGAGAGAGATCCGATAGATCTGGCGTCTCAGGACCATAGTACTGGGGGACACCAGACTCAGTTGGCACAACAAAATACATAAAAGCGTTGCTCCACATCCTACATTGTTGTTGTTGTTGTTGTTAAATGCCGT
>NW_006922391.1:366951-393423 GCF_000298275.1 Orycteropus afer afer | reverse complement strand
CTCAGGAAAGGATCAAATCTGGAGATCCTGGATAGAGTGGGAGGAAAAATGTGGAACAAAATCCAAAAACTCAATAATGACCAGAATTACTGGTCAGATGACATCTGGTGAGACTCCCAATACTATGGCCCTGGAATACATTCTGTGCCTGGAAGAAAGCTCACCCACAGAGGTGGGCTCCCAGCCCAAATGGTTAACAAGATGTACACGCAGACCACTCAACCCAAGATGACGTACTTACATACTCTATGGTAATACATCCCTTGGAGCAGTAGACTGTGGGACACCAGAGGACCAACATTCAAACTGAGGAAATGCAGGACAAACAGGAGTGCATGAGGGGCACAGAGGGATGGTTGCAGGGCAGGGAGGGGAGGAGACTGGGTTGGAGTTGAACATGGTGAATGGGGAATGAAACTAAATGCACACGTTACGTTGAACGCAAAACAAGCTCTTAAAATAAAAAATAATAAAAGAAAATAATATTTGGTTCCTCCTGTTGCTATTTGATTACCTTTAATTAATTTTTTTTTTTTTTTTAATTTTCCTTGGAAGGTTTCAGGATGATACATTTGAGTTACAAGTTCATCTTGAGTAATCCCCCATTTGTGTGCCTTTCTGTGTCTGGTTTCCATTTTTGTAAAACATCACCCAGAAGGGCTTAGGGTATTGAGGCAGGAGGTTGAGAACAAAGATAACCAGGCAGAGATCTAGGCTCAGGCTTGATAAGGGTGTAGGTCAGATGCCTGTGGTTACAGTGGAATCGTAAGCAAAGCAAAGGACCAGAAACAGGAGATAGCTGCAGAGGTCAGAGTCCAGGTATGCACTTCTAGGAGTGAGTCAAGTGCTTGGGAACTAGGATCTCTGAGTAAGGGCATAATCATGAGTGTTGGAACCCAGGAACACGAACACAGTAACACCCTTCTTCATTAGAATGCAGGCCCAGCCTGCTTCCAGAGCATTGTCTGCCAACAGAGGAGTTTTTATAGTGACTTTCTCATCAAGGGAGAAAATGATCTTAAGGTAAACGTGCGAAAAAATGGTCTGCAGATGGTTTAGGAGAGGCTGGGAGGTACCACAGATGTAGAGACTGGTACCTCCCTAAATGAGTCCTCTGTAATATACCTAGAATGTTTGCAAAGCAGAATTGTCCTGGACCCATTAGCATTTCATAAATCCAGGCTAGAAAGATCATTTCTAGAAGCAATTAAGCACTGTCTTGCATGGAGAACAAGTGTGAGATTTGAAGGGTTGAAAATCCTTGGTCAGATTGGGTAATGACAAAGATTTAGACTTTCAGAGTTAAATCTGAGGGACAGCAAAGCTTTCATCCTACTCATTTCTCACAGCCCTGCAGAACCGGGACAGTGCCACGCATTGTCACCAGCAGCAGCAGCAGTACCGGGTTGACCTCTATAGCCATGTTGCTTGGCTATGTTTCCTTGGGGCAGAGATTTTGGGGGAGGATGAATACAGGATGTTCAGAGCCAGGAACAGAACTCAAGACCTTGGGCTCCCAAACCAGTGACTCCCCGCTCCAACCCCTGACCATGTTTTTCTGCTTCTTCAAAATAGAACTTGGTTGTAGTTGTGATCAGTCCACACTGAGCACTCAAAAATGGTAGTGGAATGCTTTTAAAGCATTGCAGGAAATGTCCCCGTAACGCTGCTTACTTCCATATATTTGAGCAGGGAGCAGGTGAACCATCAGGTGGGAGAATCCTTGGACCCATCTCAGGCTCTACTGGGCCTGCACCACTCTTTAAGCTGGTTACATTTAGGTAGCAAGATTTTGGATCACTTTTTTTTTTTTTTTTTTCGATCACTTTGATGCTGAGTCTTTTTTCCTCACTATAACTCTATGAGGTAGATGGGGTAGATACCCAAATCTCAGAAAAGGAAGCTGAGGCTCAGGGTGATCTTTCCCAAATTAGCATATTTAGCAAACAACCAGCACGTCAAGCAAAGGTTTGAGCTTGACGTGCTGTTTTCACATCACCAGGAAATGAGTGCTTGGCCTTGCCTATCAGTACAGCCAATAAATGGCTGTATTTCTCAATTCACTGAAATCTATGCTTTGATGATGTGATTTTATGAATTCTAGTGCTCTGCCTATGAGTTCCCTTGGTGCAGGTCAGCTCTTCCCCTATCCTTGCTAATAGATGATTCGTTCAGCAAATATGAAATGAGCCCCTCCTGTGTGCTAGGTACTGGGCATACAGCAGTGAACATGAGGAGTGAACTTATGCCTCCAAGGATCTGATCTTGTATTGGGGGAGACAGATAATAGACAAGCAGAGAACAGTATTAATGCAATATTAGAGACAGGTAAGTAATGAAGGAAAAATAAAACCTATAAGCGGGTAGCAAGTAATATGCTAAGAGGCTGTTCTAGATAAAGTAGCCAAGAAAGGCCTCTCTGGAGTGAACAAAATGAAGTCAGAGAGTTAACAACATAGAAGAGCATCCCAAGCAGGGGGAATAGCAAATACAAACTCCTTGAATTAGAATGAATTTGTCATGTTGAGGAACTGCTGGTTGGTACGGCTCTAGCAGAGTGAGTAGGAAGAGAGGGAGAGAATGGTAGGAAGTGATATCAGGGAGCTCATTACCCTAGACCCAGATTATGCATAGCCTTGAAGGCCATGGTAAGTACTTTAGATTTTATTTGGAATAAAAAGTCAAAAGGTTTGGAGTGGGAGAGTCACACAACCTAATTTATATTAAAAGATCATGCCAGCACATCAAACATGCCTACAAATCCAAAAATGTATAATAATAGTAATAATAAAACCTATTTGGTCACCTTTGGAGGGTACTAGTGAATGAACTCATTATGTTCAAATCTGGCAAATAAAGGTAAAGAATAAATCACATACTCTGCCTTTCTAATGTGAACTGTGCTGTTGAGGAACCAAAAAGGAAATGAAGGGAAATTCCTTTTTGTAGAATTATGTTGTTGTTGTTAGGTGTCATTGAGTCAGCTCTGACTCATAGAGAACTTGTGTATGACAGAAGAAAGCATTACTGGGTCCTGTCTCCATCCTCACGATCTTGGCTATACTTGCCATTGTGTAGCCACTGTGTCAATCCATCTCGTTGAGGGTTGTCCCCTTTCTCACTGACCCTGTACTTTATCCTATGTGATCATTATAAACCCCAAAACCAAAGCCATTGCCCTTGAGTCGATGCTAACTCATAGTGACCCTACTAGCTAATAAATGAAGACAGAAGGATGGACTTAGCATATCAACATTTTACAATCTCTTATGAATTGATCCATCCAGTTCTAACATCAGAAAAAAAGAGATGAAATATTAGTTGTATTTTGATGAAAAACCACACCACCACCTATGAAGTAGTCTTTCTAAAAAAGGAAAGGGGAGAAAAAAAAGCCCAAAACAAACCAGGGTTCTAAATCCAACAACCAATTCAAAGGCAGACCAGAGAATGGAGGGATACAGTCAGTGACACCATGAAGATGCAAGCAAAGAATTCACGGCTGTGTGAAGCACAAGGGACTAAATGACCCAGTTTCTTTAACAAATAATTGACGTGAGAAAGAATCGAAATGGAGGGTATTTTGTTTCATAGTGCTTGCGTAACAAAATATACCATAAGTAGGTGGCTTACAAGAACAGAAATTTATTTTCTCACAGTTCTGGAGGCTAGGATTTTGAATTGAGGGCTTCTACAGTGCGGGACACCCTCTCTGTCTCCCTCTTTGGGCTCTAGGGGAAGATCATTGTTTCTTTCTGCTTTTGTAACCTTGGAATTTCTTGGCTGCTTATACCTACATCTTTACATAGTATCTCTCTCCCCTTTTGTGTATGCCTCTCTGTATCTTTTTTTTTCCCCCTAAAATACCACTCAGAAAAGATTAGGGTTAGCACTCACCTTACTCCAGTATAACCTCATCAAGACAACAAAAGGAAACTCCTGTTTCCAAACAGAGTCACATTCATAGGTACAGTGGTTAGGACTTTGATATGTATTGAGGGGAGGCCACAATCCAATCCATAAATAGGGGGGAACTTATAGATGAAAAGGAACTTCAGAGATCTACCAGCTGATGTGATGTGTGGACTGTAATTGAATTTTGATTTAAACTAAAATATACAGATTTATGAAATAATTTCTAGATTTATAAGACATATGATATTAAGGCATTATTGATTTTTTTGTAAGATAATAGTACTGTGGTTATGTTTTTTTTTAAGTTTTTATCTTTTACTGATACTTAGAAATGTTAATGGATGAAATGATAAATGTCTTAAATTTTCTTGAGAATAATAGAGGGGGGAGGACAGGTAGATGGGGGTAGGGTTGTGTCACAAGATTGTCCTTGAGTAGATAACTCATGATGAAGCCAAGTGTTCTGGTTACCTAGTGCTGCTCTGACAGGAATATGCCACAAGTGAGATGGCTTTAACAAACAGTTTATTCTCTTACAATTTGGGAGGCTATAAGTCCAGGTTCAAAGTGCCAGGCTCTAGGGGCTGGGTGAAAGCCCCTCAACCTTGGGCTTTAGGTCTGCCTCCTGCTCCCAGCCCACTGAAGCTGGAGGTGTCTCTTCACTCAGGCAGCTGCTGGCGGCTGAGGCTGACAAACCCGAGGTCGACACATAAAAAGGCACAGTCCCAGAGTTACCAAACCACACAGCAGGCCATTAATTCAAGTCCTTTGAAAGTCCCAAGATTGGTAGAGCATGGCAGGCTACTGAATGAAGACCCACCTACATGCAGGGTTCTAGCATGCCAAAGGGCTAGAGACCATTCCCAAATCTCCTCCTTACATATGGGAAGCAGACCACATCCTTAAAGCAGCTACTCAGCTACTTGTGGCAGATTCCACCATGGAGTTAATTGCCAGTCTCATCACTCAAAACCAGGCCCAGCCAAGTTAACATATTACCTTAACTACCACACCAAGTAATTGATTATCCATGCTATTTTTGTATATTTTGAAAATTTTCCACAATAAAAAGTTAAAATAAGTCAGTGTGGCTATTCTGGAGAAAGTAGACTGAGGAGCTAGATAAAACAGTAAAACAGGAAAGGCTGTTGTGGTCAGTGGGTTAAAGATGAGGGTGGCTTGGACTAGGGACTCATGGCAGAAATGAGGAGAAGGGATTGGTTTGAGGATTAGGATTAACTTGTAGCCAACAGGACTTGTTACATTGGACGTAGGATGGGAAGGACAGAGAAGAGAAAAAAGAAGAAAGGTGAATTCAGTTGTATATTCCAGTAACAAGAACGTAGAGCAAAGATATTTCTTTCCAAAATATTAATGATTTATTTGCTCTCCGTAGAACACCCGAGCAAACCAGGAGCTGATTCGCTGTGTCATCCTTTCCCGGATTATTTTTGGGGAAGAACATTGGAAATGTGCACAGGCTTTGGCCAACCTGGCTTATGGTTACTTGACTTTGAGAGGTACTGAGTTTCCACAGTTGGCTGTGGGTGGGCAACCTGTGAGGGATGCACTGAGCCCACACACAGCCACAGGGGAGGGGGCGATAAGAGGAGGGAGGGTGATAAGAGGAGGGGTTCCTTTCTGCCCCCAACTCACACCTTCTCAAGAAGAGGGGAAGGTCCATGCTTGAGACAGTATGGTGAGGATCTCAGTAATGAAGATAATAATGATGATAATAATTAAGTACTTGGTGTGTACTAAGCTAGTCTCATTTAATCCTCACAATATGCCATGGAGGGAGATGATTTTATAATCCTTAGCTTGCAGATGAGGACACTGAGGCACAGAGAGGCTAAATGACTTGCTAACAACTGCAAATGGACAATGGACATTATCCAGCCATAGGTCAGCTGGGGAAGGACAGGCAAATGTGCAGCCAGAATTAGGGAAGCAAGCCCAGTAATGGGACTGGCGTTCCAAAGGCAAAACTCAAATACCTTGAAAGTCTGGCTTGGGGAATGGCAAGAGCCCTAATCTTAGAGAAATGTTGCTATTAGAATGGATTCTGATGCAGGGATAAAGGCAGTGATCTATTTGTTAGAGCTAACACACAGTATAATCATGGTAGGAATTTTGCAGTCAGAATTCAATGAATATTTGTTGACAGATGGAGGCTCCTGAATTTGACTGCAGTAGCTAGATCCTGGGAGGAATTAGCGCACAGGAGTGAGTTAAGGTTGTAGGTGTGGATGAGATTGATTATAAGCGGTATGTAGAATGAGGGAGGAAGAGGCAGAATACAGAAGGCTAAGGCCTTTGGAATGAGTAGCAGAAGAGAAGCCAGTAAAGGAAATGGAAGAATCAGGAGGCTGTGTCAAAGAAGGAGAGAAGATTTCAAACAGAAGTACAAGGAGATATCAAAAAGAAGTACAGCAGGGTTTCAACAGATTCAGATGATAGAGAGTCAAGTAAAGAAAATTGCTGAAGAGAGACGCATGGATTTGGCAATTGGTAGGTCAGCAGCACTAGGCTTGGCACTGACCAGTATGCTGCTTGGGTCCTGGGAGGGCTCAGATTCAGGGAGATGAGCTAGGGCACTCCTGCTGGAATTCAGGCATGAGGTGGTGATGGCCTGAACTGGAGGGGGAGGAGTGGAAGGGTACAGGAAGTGTTTGATAGGGAGCTTTCTCTGAACCTAGGGCAAGGCCAGTTGCTGCCTCCATTGACTTGGTTAGATCACTGTGTCAGAACTATGGAAGGACATTGACCCTCATCTTCTGAAATCGTCTCACCTACTTTGCTCATGTTATCAGAAGGAATCATTCACTGGAGAAGGAGGATATCATGCTTAGTAAAGCGGAGGGCCAACAAAAAAGGGGAAGGCCCTCAACAAGATGGATGGAAACAGTAGCTGCAGTGATGGGCTCAGGTATAGCAGGGATCAGGAGGCTGACGCAGGACTATACAGTGTTTCGTTCTGTTGTGCATAAGGTCACTATGAGTCAGAGATGACTCAACAGAACCTAACAACAACAGCTTCTGAAATCAGTCCTTTCCATCATCAGACACAAACTGACCCTGAGTTTTACTTTTCCCATTAGATTCCAGTCTGAATGAAAATGGTTGAATAGCTCATATCAGAAAAGATGACGGGAACATCATTCCCACCCCACCCCCCAATTCAGTTCTTCCTGCTGCATGAATGAAGAACCACATTTGGGGTAGTAAGTTGAAGGGAAAGAAAGTTTTCCTATTGTAAAGAAAGGGAGCTCTGGTAGCATAGTGCCTAAGGCACTTGACTGCTAACCAGAAGGCTGGCAGTTCAAACCCACCAGCTACTCCTCAGAAGGAAGATGGGGCAATCTACTTCCGTAGTGATACTGCCTCGGAAACCAAATGAGGGGTTGCTATGAGTCGGGTCCGACTTGACGGCACATAACAACAACATTGTAAAGAAAAGATTTTTGTTTGTTGAGAAAAGAAAAAAAAAAAAAAACCTCACTGCCTTCGAGTTGGATCCAACCGCTCCTTGGGTTTCAGTGGGAGTATCACTCTGGAAGTAGATTGCCCAATCTTCCTTCTTGATCAGGTGAAGTGCCTACGTGGCGTAACTGCCCAGCCTTGAGCCCAGACATTCTGGTACCCAGCCTGGAGTTTCCCTGGAACAGATTATGAGCATGACCTTTGAGAATTGCCCAGTGCCTTTTATTTCAATTGTAATCCTGACCTAATCTCTTTAACTTTTTAAAGTCTGTGGTCTGTGGAATAAAACAACTAAGGCTGTGAAAAATCATTAACTTTCAAGAGGGATGAAGTGCTTGCTGAGCTCCTCTTAGTTTTTTTGTCACTAATCCTGAAACTAAAATGGACAGAATTTATGAGCCAGCCTTCTGTGTAGATGGGATATGTGTCTCATTGTGTTTCTATGCCTCGCTGCACATATGCATGTTTTATAGCCGCCAGATCTGCTTTCCTCACTCCCCTTGGAGCCATTTCTAGCATTAGAGTATGGAGGGCAAGCCAAAAGGCTGATTTATGTCAGTAAACAGTTTCTCAGTGAGTATTTAGTGAGAAATGTCTCCATGTGAAATACTGCGAAAGGCACTTTGAGAAGTGTAAGATATAGAAGGCATAGTCTTCGTCCTCAAAGGGCTTACAACCTAAGTGTGGAAGGTGAGCTGGATGGAGACATAACTACGGTTGAGGACATGTAAAATAAATGCCCTGTAATTGATTTAAATACAATGCATTGGGAAAGTTGGGTGCTAAGTGACAGGTTCTGGATGGGCATAAAATTTGAGCTAGATCTTAAAAAATGACTATGGATTGGGTAGGCAGAATGAGAGAGGGCATTTCTGATGAAGAGAAAGGCATGGACAAAGGCGTGAGGGTTAGTTCAACGTTTGTTTAGAAAGCAGTGAGCAGAACTGTCTGGCTAAGATGAGGACTGGTAAGATGGACCTGGACAGGAGAGTATAAAGAAGGAGATGGACAGACCATAGTGGTTTCAAATATAGGCTAAGGAATTTGTACTTTATTTGGTAGGCAAGGAGGGCTATTGGAGATCTTCCAGAAGAAAGATGAAAAAAACTAAGTGCCATTTTGGAAAGATTAATGTAGCAATGATAGCTAGAATAGGAGCTGTGTCAATCATCTAGGTCCAAAACTAGTCTAGTGACAGTGGGAATAGGTGAGAAAGTGAGGATTCAAGCATCTGTGAAGGGCAGATACACTTATCCTTTAAACGAGAAATCCCACTTCTGGTAATATTTCTTAAGTATACACTTATAAAATGATGTGTGGATAAGTTTACTCTTTGCAGTATTATTTGCAGTAGTAGAAGACTGGAAACAACCTAAGTATCTGTCAGTAGGGGACTAATACATACACACGCTGGCACATGTTCCTTGCTATCAAGTTGATTCCTACTCATGGCAACCCCGTGTATGCAGAGTAGAACTGCCTTTAGGATTTCCAAGGTTATAATCTTTTTTTGAAAAAACTTTGCATTGTGATTTGGGTGAAAGTTTATAGGACAAATTGGTTTTCCATTCAATAGTTCATACACATTTTGTTTCTTGATATGGATTGCAATCCCCACAATATAACAGCACTCCTGCCACCTCCTCCCTGTGTCCTTTCCTGTCCATTCCTGCCTTCTGAGCTTTGTCCCTAGGCAAATGGTTGATTGTTCTAAGGAGTGTACCTCCCTGGTGGTTACTGTTCACCTCATAGATCTGTCTATTGTTTGGCTGAAAGTTGAGCCTTGGGTGTGAGTTCAACTCTAGGCCCAAAGAGTGGCTAAGGGCCATCATTTTGGGGGTTCCACCAGGCTGTATCAGACCAATAAGCCTGGTCTTTTTATGATTTTGAGTTTTCTTCCACATTTTTCTCCCGCTCTATCCAAAATCTCCAATTATGATCTCTCTTCAAGTGGTTGGCTTTGGGAGTGAGGCACCATCTACCACTTCTGGTGTCAGGCTGAGGTTCCCATGGTCCATTAGTCCCTTGGACTAATTGTTTCCATATGAGTTTGATTTTCTTCACTCCTCTTTGCTCTGGATGAGGAGAAATAAATAGTTGCATCTTAGATGGCTGCTTGCAAGCTTTTAAGGCCCCAGTCACTGTTCACAAAAGTAGTATGAACTCCAGTATTATGAAAAGTGAAGAAAAATTTACACATGGAAAGAAACATTCTTTGATGGCTACAAGGAAAGGAAGAGAGAGGGAAATTACTAGCTAAGTAAGAGACACATATTGCCTTGGGTGAAGGGAAAGGCAATATACTGAAAGTGGTGATCAGCATAATATCACTAAGGAAAAGGAAGACATGGAGACGTGCACAAGAATTATCGATGACAAAAGTAAACACTTATTACATACACAATCCTGCATGGTCAGTAATCACCAACATTAATCTACTGGTAGATACTTAGGTAGACAAGCAAGATGACTAGGTATGGGTAGGCAAATAGGAATACACCCATGACCATATATGGGTTTGGCAGATGATATTCCTATGTACATATTTGTATGTGCTATAAAAATGTCCATGTATATAGGAGCTCTGGTAGCAGAGTGCCTGAGGCACTTGACTGCTAACCAGAAGGCTGACGGTTCAAACCCACCAGCCACTCCTCGGAAGGAAGGTTGGGCAATCCTACTTCCGTAGTGATACTGCCTCGGAAACCCAAGGAGGGGTCACTATGATTCGGGGCCAACTTGATGGCAAATAACAACAACAACAACAACAATATGTATATAGTAGAGCTAACAGGAGGCAATGGTATGGTAACTTCTTAGCCTCAACCAAACACCTTGAGAGAGAGAGTCGCTAAGACTGTGGGTTTCAGACCATAGTCACAGGGGACATCAAGCTTAACTGGCATAACATAGTACCGAGGCTATATGATCTTCACAGAGGCAGACTGCCACATCTTCCTCCCACGGAAGAGTTGGCAGGTGTGAACTGCTGACCTTAGTTTAGCAGCTGAGAGCTTAATCACTGTACCATCAGGACTTCTCTGAAAATATATTACCTCTTGAAAAATGATGATTTTAAAACGACTGTGAAGGAAGAATTGGCAGGACATGGTATTCAATTTGGGGGTAAGGAAAAGTGGGACTCAAAGATGGTTCTTGAGTTTTAGGCCCCTGCTGGTGCCACTTTCAGAGATGAGTCAATCATGAAGGAGATGTGATCTGGGGAGACAAATGAGGAGTCCAATATGTTTTTTTTTTTTTTCCATATTGATTTTCAATTGCAATAAAGAAATCTGGCAGGACATAGTGAAATTTGGAGCCAGCACTAGGGAGGCGAGGAGGAGAATCATAAGCATGAAGGAATGTTTGAGATAAGAGCTTATGAGAGGAAATGGAAGTTATAAGCATTATTCTCTTCTGAATCCAGCTTGCATTTATAGAAGTTTCCTGTCAATATATGGTAGCAACCGTTTTTTATTTATCTTCAGCAATATTTTACTTGAGTGTGATATTAATGATATTGTTCACTAACTTCCACATTCTGTGGGATCACCTTTTTTTGAAATGGGTACAAACATGGATCTCTTCCAGTCCATTGGCCAGGTAGCTGTCTTCCAAATATAGATGAGTAAGTGGCTGCAGCATAGCATCCATTTGTTGAGACATCTTCAGTGGGTATCCCATCAATTCCTGGAGCCTCGTTTTTCACCAGTTCCTTCAGTGCAGCTTCATCTCCTTCCTTTAATACCATTAGTTCATCATGTGCCACCTCTTGCAATAGATGAACATCAACCAATTCTTTTTGGTTCAATGACTCTGCATATTCCTTCCATCTTCTTTTGATGTTGCCTGCATCAGTCAATATTTTGCCCATGGAAACTTTCAATATTCCAACTCAAGGCTTGAATTTTTTTTCAGTTCTTTCAGCTTGAGAAATAACAAGCATGTTCTTCCCTTTTGGTTTTCTAACTCCAGGTCTTTGCACATTTCACTATACTAATTGACTTTGTCTTCTTGAGCTGCTCTTTGAAATCTTCTGTTCAGTTGTCATATCTTGTCATTTTTAACATTTGCTTTAGCTACTTTCTATTCAAGAGCAAATTTCTGAGTCTCTTCTGATATCCATTGTGGTCAGAAAGATTTTTTTTCTGTCTTTTTAATGACCTTTTGCTTTCTTCATGTATGATGTTCTTGATGTCATTCCACAACTCATCTGGTTTTTGGTCATTGATGTTCATGGCATCAAATCCGTTCTTCAGATTGGCTTTAAATTCAGGAGGGATATTATCAAGGTCATATTTTGGCTCTCATGGACTTGTCTTAACAGTCTTCAGCTTCAGCTTGAACTTGCATATGAACAGTTAATACACAGTCAGCTCCTGGCCTTATTTTGGCTGAAGATATTTTGTTTATTATTAATGAAGCAATAAATTAATCAAGCTGCCTCTTATGACTGGGAACTGTCCAGGTCCTCAGGACTCTGTTTCAGGCATCAGAAAGTACAGGAGCATGAAGTCATGAATTCTGCTTTCTTTTTTGGCTTGCAGGAAACAAAACTGATACACATGAAATGACAAGGATGATAAAACCCAGGTCCTCTGACCTGCGAGAAGCCTACCACCCATGTGAAGCGAGTGTGCGTTTGAGAGTGCAGTTCTTCTCTAGAGATTCTGTAAGAAGTTTAAAAGTTTTAAAGTAGAGGAATTGATGAAATGGTTGTGGAAAACAACTGCAAAAAGAGCACTGAGGTGGCTATGAGGAGCACTCACTGGCTATGAAAAATGTCCAGAGGAAGGACAGATACAGTGATCTGCTTCATAAGAGGAAGAGGCCCTGGTAATAGTCATGATGATAGTGAATATTTATGCAGAATCACTTCATGTCCCTGTGCCTGGCACTGTTTAATCCTTTTTCACGAATTAATTAAATTCATCCTTGCAACAACCATCAAGATAGACGCTATTAGTTTGCCTTTTTTATTGTTGTAGAAGCCCAGGAGAGAGATGAGAATGTTCGCTTACATTTGCATGTGCTGCTCCCAGAACCACAGTTGCCAGTTCAGCAGGTTTTACATTCACAGCTCAGTGGAATCAGTTACATCACTCATGCTGTGTGACCATCACCAGGGTCCTTTGCTGAATTTTCCATCCCCATAAAGAAAAGCTCAGTGCTTCCCTAACAGTAATCGCTCCCATTTTCCCTTCCTTCCCACCTGTAAACCACTATTCTGATGTCTATATATTTACCTCTTGTATGTACTCCATAAGGAGCCCTCATGGCACAGTGGTCAAACCCTTAGATGCTAACTGGAAGGTTGGCTGTTTGAATCCACCAGTGGCTCCACAGAAGACCTGGCGACCTGCTTCTGTAAACGTTACAGCCTAGGAAACCCTATGTGGCAGTTTTGCTTTGTCATACAGGGTTGCTATGAGTCGGAATCGACTCCAGGGTTGGAACCGACTTGATGGCATGCAACAACAGTGAGCCGAGAGGGGTAGTTGAGCTGATTCAGGAATGGTTTTTGTAGCTCTTCCTATTGGTCCTTTCTTTCTCCTGCTGACCCTGTATATGATACCAGTTTCCAGAGAAGCATCTGAATTTGGTTGCTGCCCTTCTTAATGACATGTTCCCAAAGGCTGCCTGGTTCTTGTGGAAAACAACTGCAAAAAGAGCACTGAGGTAGTATCCTCTGACCTCTTTCAATCTCATGAGTGGGGAACAGAGTCACCATCAGTAGCCCAAGGCTTATTCCTATCAGTCCAGACATAACCACCATCCTCCAATCTTTTTACTAACTCTGACACCAGCTGTTCCTCCCACAACACTCACTACTTCTCTAAGTTCGATAATTCATTGCAATGGCAACACAGCACTCACAGACAATACTTACAATTATGGGGTTTATTAGGGACATAACAGGCTAAAATTCAGGTTCAGGAAGGCACTTAGGATACAGTTCTTGGATCAGGACAGGCTACCCTGTGCTATGCTATGCCCTCAGGCATGCCTCTAGCCTTTGGCCTCTCAGCCTGCCCTGCTTGGGTAAGTGTGTTACAAAATTCTTATAGCTCTGACAAGAGGTATACCTATGTGCACCCCACTCGGCCAGCAAGCGTCCTGCCCAAAGGCACTCAGCTTTCTCACTCTGTGGGTCAGGCAAGCCTGCCATTCTGTCTCATGCCTCATTGTTCCACTGCGACCATCTCTCAGCCAGGCATCTCTGCCAGGGCATCTCTGCCAAGGAGGTCCAGTGCAGGGATCTTGGGTCCTAGGATGCACTCCACTCCAGTTCCCGCTTTTCTTTCTTGATGGCAGTGAGATCCTCCCTTCTGTCTTTGTTGTTGTTATGTGCCATTGAGTCAGACCTGACTCATAGCAACCCCTCCTTGGGTTTCTGAGACAGTATCCCTACAGAAGTAGATTCCCCAACCTTCCTTCCGGGGAGTGGCTGGTGAGTTTGAACCGCCAGCCTTCTGCTTAGCAGTTAAGTGCTTTAGGCACTATGCTACTAGAGCTTAGCAGCATGGCAAAACTAACCAATCCTCACATTAGAATTCCATACACCTTATTTGCATGGTCCCACCCAGTAATCTGGTGGGAGTTACAAACACTGGTTAGAAAAGCCATACCAAGTAATTCACTGTACCAGAACAACCTATTTGATAAAAAGACTCCCCTACTTTCCTAGTTTATTGTCTTAGTCTCTGAAGTAGAAACTCCAGCCTCTGATGTCCCAGGCAGAATTTTCTGTGAGCTTTTACTTTGTTACTACCTTCTTCAGGCCCTAGAAGGGCTCCCCACTTCCTGCAAGAAGATGTTACTAACTCAGTTTTTCTCAAAGTGTGAGTCTCAATTACCTGTACCAGTATCACCTAGGGTGCATGTTATAGATGTCAATTCTTGGTTCCCACCTTTGACCTTGTGAATTGAGGCCCAGGAATCTGCATTCACAGTCAGTTGGAGAGCCACTGCTATCTGGTAACTTATGACAGCCCTCTCCTTGGAGAGGCAGTCTATTTTTCTCTCCAGTTGAGACCTACAGACCCTGATGTCTCTGAGTGTTCCACAGAGACTTCTTTATGGCTCTCCCAGAGAACGCTTTGTTCCCTCTCATTATTACAATTCATTAAGGAGGTCCAGCACATACTTGGAACATATGAAGCTACAGGCATCAAAAGGCAAGTCCTTTCAAACGAGCCCTGCTGCTGTTGGCTTTCACTCTGACTGTGAAACCAAGTGCCATGGGCCAGAGGCAGTGCAAGGTGAGTAGGACATGGGGCTGGAGTTGTGAAGGGAAGAATATGGCATCAGGATGGGGCACATTGGGCCAACTTCGTACATTCCCCGTTCCAATTATTAATGGATGTTTGCTGCTGCCACTTCTCATTTTGAGTCATGCCATATCAGCAAATGAAGGTCCTAAAGCTTTACTCCATTCACATCCAGGTCAACTCTGCTTGGAGGAGGCAGCTCTTCCCCAGTCGTATTTTGAGTGCCTTCCAACCTCAGGGGCTCATCTTCTGGGACTCTAGTAGACAGTGCTTCCCTGCTATCCCTAACATTTTCAGTGGCCAGTTTTCTCAGAAGTGGACAGCCACATCTTTCTTTTGAGTCTGTCTTAGTCTGGAAGCTCTGCTGAAACCTGTCTTGTCCACCATGGGTGACCCTGCTGGTATTTGAAATACCGATGGCGTAGCTTCCAGCATCCCAGCAACATGCAAGCCACCACAGTATGACAAACCAACAGCTGAGTGGTGGGCCTACTTAGCAATGGGGGATGTCTGAAGAGAAGAGGCAGGAAGTGAACACCAGCCATTACTGTTTTTAGGAAGGTGGAGAGTAACTCCTAGGATACATTCTCTGAAAGCTTTTTTCTTCCCCTCCCCCCGGGGATCATGAGACACAAGTGAGGCTGGAGGTTGAGGGAACAATCCTGTAAACCGAATGTTCCTAGGTCACTCTCTGTTAAATGGACAAATAGCAGCTTGACTAAGTGCCCAGAAAAACCCTCCTTTAGTTAGAAAACAAGAGGGGAAAACCCCACAAGTGTTCTCAGCTGGGGTTTTGCCTTCCCTTTGTCTTCTTAGTGAGGCCCTCACTGCATTTAGAAATTGGCTTCTCTCTATGTATGTGACCAATTACTATCACTAGCTTCATCTTGGACTGACGAAGTCTCCAGATGGAAGTAATTGCAATCATAAGTGCTTGTATATATAGGCTGCATTTTCCAGAAAGCTCAAAGCACAGCACTCTGTGGCCAAGCCTGGTTGGTTCCCGTGCTAATTCTACGTGTTCGTAAGGAGCAACTTCAGCAATTGTCGTTGCTCAACATTTGGAGCATGGAAGAACCTTCGCAAGTTAAAAAGGTCCCACGGCATTAGCGTCAGCACCGAGAATGGGACGCTAAGCTTCCCTTCCCGTCTTTGTCAGTGGTTTCCAAAAGGTCCACCACCAGTGCAGTTGCTGCCTAAGAATCACTTATGGAGTCTGTTAAAAATACAGCTGGGGGCCAATGGTCTAGAAGTTCCAACTCAGTAAGTCTGAGGAATCAGTATTCTTCATAGGCTTTCCAGATAATTCTGCGGCACAGCTGGGTTTGTGAGCCATTGCTATAGACCATATCATTATCACGCTACCCATCTTATGTCCTCCCAGGAGGGTCTTTCACTGAATCATGTCTTTTTACTCTTTGTTTCTTGCCACCCACCCTCAAACTTCCCCAGGCCTCCCCGCTCAGGCCAAGAAACATGCTGAGTCAGCCAGGACCACACTGCTGACCTGGAAGGTAAAAACGACCTCAAATAAGGAGAAGAAAGAAATCATGGAAACACTGATCATCCTCTACTACACTCTGGGAGTGGCCTGGCTCCTGCAGAACCAATATCCTTCCCTTCCCTGTGGGGTCCGGTGCTCAGGGCTGTCAGTCACACACGTCAGATGGGTCCTCTTACACCAAGGGTGAGAGAGATTGAGCCAGCACCCTGTAGCTCGGTTCCCAGACTCAAGCCATCACCAAACCACTCATCTCCACCTGGAAAGGTCTGAACTTCCCTCCTGTGTCTACTTGTATCCTCTTTGACTTGAGCTATGGAAGGGATTTCCCTGGGGGCACAGTTCTAGCCCCAGTTAGCCAGTTGAAAGTTTTCTGAGTCTGCCCTACTCTTTGAATGTATCCAAGAAAATCAGTATTAGCAGTGATATGGAGGCAGGTTGGAGAAAGATGAGGACATGAGTGACTGGTTGGTGGTAATGCAGGAGAGGAGACAACGGGTGGTCATTTAAAGCACTGCTGGACAAGAAGGCCGCACACTGTAATTTCCTGGGGAGCTTTAAGGATTACTGATGTCTGGGTCCCACCCCCGAGATGTGGATTTCATAGGTCTGACGTATGTGTGTTCGTTGGGATTTTTAAAATCTCCTCAGGTTATTGTAACGATCATTTCAGTTTTTTTTTTTTTTTTGAAATGCTGTTGATAATACAGCTCATGAAGCCAGAGGCCAAGCAAAATAGATACAAGAAATAGTTCTCTATGTCTCCAGAGGAGGACTGTTAAACATCCCTCTCCTCAAAATGCTTGTGATTTTGGCAGGCTTTTGGGACCATCTCTGCTTGAAAACTTACGGGCATTTCATATTCACAAACAATCGTGAGCACCCTTTGAGCCCCATGTCCCCAGTGTCTCTTCTAAACAGATGACCAGCTTGTGGAATGTGACCTGTGGCCTTCAGCTGTCCCACCCACAGCAGGAGGCTGCTGAGAAGGAGGGAACTAGAAGGTATTGGGAAATGAAGGGGACTTTCTTTCCTGCTGTTTGTCTCTCAAACTACCCTGCTTTTGCTTGGACTTTCCAAATGGCCAGAAAGCCCTTCGGCAGAATTAGTCCCTCTCTTTCTATTCATAGGAACCAACTTGACAAAAATGAGTAACTGCTACCGTGCAGTAGATGCCTCTGAAGGAAATTAGTGTAATTACAGTTTCTATTCATCCTCACGGGCCTGCATTCACCCCAGCCCAGGGTTCAGCCAGTCACCACAGGAACCCAGGGCCCTGCCCTTTCTAAAGAACTCTTCCTTGTTGACAGTGGAGGCTGGAGAATGGAGACCCTAGTTAAGTGCCCATCTTTAAATGCTCTGTTTGCCCACAGGACCCTTTTGTTTGCTTATCAACTGCTCTCTTTGCCCAGTGGACTTACTTTGTGTGCCTGGCCTTTTCCTCAACTAAATCACTGGCAGGGAGGCCTATTTCAACCTGCAGAAGGCAGAAAGAAGCATGAAGGAGCTGAAAGAATTGCATACGGGGAGCATTTGTGGATTGCAAGTCTCAGAGAAAGACGTAACAATTGCTTTGGGCAGGTAAGCTCCAGTCTCAGAGACGCTTATGCTTTATGAGTGAGGCATTCGTTACAGGAGTGCGCTGTATACTCTGAAAGGGGAGACAGATTGGGGGGAAAGGTGGAATCTGGAATGGGAATCAACGAGGCTTGTGTTTACTAAATGTCTTCATTGTGCAAGTGGGCCCTGGGTAAAATGCTTGGCTGCCAACCAAAAGGTTGGTGCTTTGAACCCACTGGCTGCTCCAAAATATGTAGTAGTCCATTTCCATAAAAATTTACAGCCTTGAAAACCCTTTGGGGCAGTTCTGGTCTGTCCTGTAGGGTTGTGATGAGTCAGAATTGGCTCTGCAGCAGCGGGTTTTGGTTACATGCTGTGCTTGGAGCTTCCTTAAGTGCACTGCCCCATTTAATCCTCACAGCCACCCTGAGGTAGTCAGTGCAATTATCATCCCATTAGAGTGAGCAGGGAAACCGAAGTTGAAGTTAAACAGTGTCCAAGATGACATATTTTGTAACTGTTGGATCCATGAACTCAGGGGCTCAAGCCTTCTTCATACTACATCTCACATGTATTCTAGAACTGTGTTACTTTTTTTTTTTCTCTATTGTAACCTACTGCTGTCATTAAATGTGACATCTTCACAGATGAAGAAAGAGCACTTAATGAAAACAGTTTATTGGAAGTCCATGAAAGCTATGCACAGCTCATACATTTTTTAAATAATGATTTTTTTGTTGTTGTTGACAGCATACACAGCAAAGCATAGACCAGTTCAACAGTTTCTACATGTACATTCAGTGACAAGTGAGTTACAACACGTGCATTTTTAAGGAAAGTTCTGTTCCATGTAGAAGCAAAGTCCACGGCATTTCTTCAAGCCAGAACAAGACTTAACTGTTTTGCATTTCAGTTAGGGATCCTCTGAGAATGAAAATATTTAGAAACGAGAGCTGGCCCATCAGATTGTCAGAAAAAAATAAAATAAGATAATAAAAGGCTTACTGTTCCCTAAATTTTTCAAATATCTTTACATCCTTGAAACCAGTCTGTTTCCAAAACTGTAAGTACTTGGCACAGTGGGGCAGATGATGGAATGGCAAGTAAATGAAATAAATGAAATGCATATGTCATGTCTGCCTCTTGGAAACAACCATGAATCTAGCAGTCAAGTGGGAAGTGGTAGGGAGATGTTGAAATGCCCAGAGCTAAATCAAAGTATTGACGAAGCCCACAGGACCATAAATTAGAGGCTGCTGTTACATGGGTCGGTGACTAAGGTTTTGTGCCCATGTGAAAGATAGCCTGGTTCCTTTTTCAGAATAAATGCCATTTTATTTGTTTGTTTAATTTATTCTTTGTACACAGTTTACTGAGCACCTACTTTGTGCAGGCACTGTTCCAAGTGTTACAGTGTGCATTAAATATAACTACATACTAAAAAACCAAACTAAACTCACTGCTGTCGAGTCAAATCAGACTCATAGCGACCCCTCCTTGGGTTTCCAAGGCAGTATCTCAATGGAAGTAGATCGCCCCGTCTTTCTTCCGAGGAGTAGCTGGTGGGTTTGAACCACCAGCCTTCTGGTTAGCAGTCAAATGCCTTAGGCACTACACCACCAGAGCTCCCAAAACTACACCGTAGCTACTGTTAACTGCATACTAGATACTGTTGTGCTGTGTATGATTTATCATTTATTCATCAGCACAAGCTGGTAAGGTAAGCATTTTTATTATTTTCATTTCACAGATAAGAAAATTAAGACACAGTTTAAGCAACCCAATGTGCCAACTAGTTGGTAGAAGAGTTAGGATTGTAATTGAGGCATCTGAGGCCATAGCTCACCTCTATACCACAGAGAATTATGTCTAATAGTGACCAAATATTTGGTAAGGGCAAGTCCGTTCTCCCATTTTAGGGATGGGGAAACAAAAGCAAGATTGTTCAAGCCAAACAATTTGAGTAATATCTCTCTATGTGGTGTGGTTGCTCAAAAGAGATTTGTGAAATTATCAGGTAACATAACAGTGCTCTCTTGATTATTAATCCTAATCTTTGAGGGAAAGATAAACCTTCTAACGTTAAAAAAAAAAGTAACTGTTGCTGGAATGCCTCATATAAAATAATTATATGTGTGTGTGTGTGTGTGTGTGTATACACAAAGCTGTACACATATATGTATTTTTAATTCAACTTGGGAATACAAAGACGGAGGCAAGGTACGTGAGGGGGAAATAATGTTGACTGTATATCTGCCACTTGTCAGGTGATTTTATGTATCTTCACAATAATCTTGAGATTTAGATATTCTTAACCTTGTTTTGAGTGCCTGGGTGGTACAAATAGTTAATGTACTTGGCTGCTAACCAAAAGATAAGAAGTTCAAGCTCACCCAGAGGCACCTTAGAAGAAAGGCCTGGCAATCTACTTCTTGAAGAATTGGCCGTTGAAACCCCCATGGGGGGAAGAGCCCATGGAGGGGAGAGCCCCGTGGGGGGAAGAGCCCCGTGGTGGGGAGAGCCCCATGGGGGAGAGAGCCCTCTAGCGGGAAGAGTCCTATGGGGGAAACTCTACGGTGCACAGTTCTGCTCTGACACCCACGGCATCTCCGTGAGTTGGAGTGGATTCCATGGCGCACAGAAACCATCACCACCATGTTTTACTTGGAAGAGAACATAGGCTCCCAGAATGCTCATAAAGGTAACTATAGAATTTTGTGCTACTCATTTTCTTGTGCCTTGCTGTCTCTAGAAAGATAAGTGCAACAAAATAGTGTCTTATGCTCATTTTTAAAATGCATGTTCTCAATTTTGTTGTGGAAAATTTGAAAATACAGACAAGTATGAAAAAGAAGAGTCATTTGTAATATCACCATCCAGACATAACTGTCTTGGATATTTTGTCTTTTTCCTCCTAATCTTTGTGTGATGTGTGTGTGTATGTGTGATAGGTACAGTTTTCTATTTTGCTTTTATACTTAGCACATTTTTACTATCTCCCTACAGTGTTAATCTAAAAAGAAAGCTTTGTTTTTAATGTCTGTGAAGGATTTATTGTATGGCTATGTCACAATTTATTTAACCAGCCCCCTTTGGGGAATATTTATGTTGTGTTCTCTATCCTTTCTTATTTTCAACTGAGGAAGAATAAACCAAACTAAATTAAGCAAAACAAAACACAAACTTTCTTTGGACTGAAAGAGAGGGAGCCAGAGGTAATAAATGTTTGTTTTTAGAGAATCTGTGTTAATGGGTAAAGTTGCATCTTGTGAGTTGCTGGAAACCATTTGTCTTCCTTTTGTAATTTGATAAAACTAGACTATAGCATGATGCAGTAATGGGTTTAATGAATGGAACCAGTTGGGTAAAATGCAGGGTAATGTGAGTTTACTCTTTACTGCAAGGCTGGGTTTGGAGATGATTGGCCTGTGGAGGCCATATTGTTTAGCTCTTAGAACTTTTGTGTCTGTAAAGTAAGTGGTCTTTCTGTCACTTTCCACCTTCATCCCTTTTCTTTTAGAGCCTCCTTGGCCATCCACAGGTTGAACCTAGCCCTGACATACTTTGAAAGGGCAATTGGCAATGTCATTGCTGCCAAGGGCGAAAAGACGTCCGATCTGATCAGTCTCTATGAGGAAATTGCTCAGATTGAGCAGCTGAGGAAGAATCACCGGCAGGCCATCCAGTACTTGGAACAGGTTGGTGGGGTGGCTGGGGCCAGGCCAGTTCCCTGGGCCAGGGAACCTTGGGTTTCCAGAAGAGCAAGGGGGTGGGGTTGATTCTACATTAACCCTGACTTCCCTTCAGATCCACGCAAGAGTCCTTCCTCAACCTTAAGTGACCTGGGCAGAGAACACTGTCTTACAGTGGGTGCATTGGCTGCATGACCTGATGTGAGGTAGTGGTTCCCCTCTCGCTCCTTGTCACAGCTCTATCAAGGTTACAGTATGAGTGAAGAGGAAACCTGGTGTCATTCCACCCCAAGGAAAAAGCCATTAAGGACAACTGAACTTAGGTCATCAGCAAAACATAAAGGGGTTTTTAAATGAAAAATGTTTTGGCATAATGCTGCCATTTGCCCTTTAAGCTAGTCTACCTGTTTGTATTTCCAAGTCTAGGGTCAAAATAACAAAAGGATGTTTCACTTGGAGGTAGCTAAGTTGACGGATGCCCACAAGAAAACAAAACCTAGGAAGGAATGCTGACTCTATCATCTGAAAACCGTTTAGGGTGCTTTTATGTATTGCATACTTGAAACTGCCCTTGAACTGCTAAACTCACCTTTTCTTTCGTCCAAATGAGAACCCTTCAAGTATCTTCCACAGCTAAAAAAGAATGGAAATATTGGATTTTCTGTACCATAGAAAAGGTGCAATGTAGTCCAACAGCATAGGTGAGAAAAGTGTGAGCCCGAGGAAAGACATACAGACAGTCTCACAAGTCAAGGTTGTTAATATCACATTTGGGAGAAATGTTAGGAAACATCCCTACCAAGGCCATGGTTCCCTACTAACCAAAGCTCAAACCTATCAGTCGTCTAACTCCATGATTACCTATATATTAGCTATTATAAACTGGCAATTCTATGAGAGCCACTAGCCACAGAAAACCCCTCAAGAACATAGACATAAACACTGAAACACTGTTGTCTGAGTACTTACTGAGTACTGAGTCATGATTTTCTGTATCCCAGGCCTATACCATCTGTGTGTCCGTTTTCACTGAAGTCAGCCCGAAAACCGCCGAGGCAAGTGCACTACTAGCCAAAGCTTATGCCACATCTGGAGAGGTCCAGCACCGGGGTAGGTAGCAGAGGTGGTCTTGTGGTTACCATAATTTCCCCAGTTACAAGAAGACTGGCAATAGGTCTGCCTATAAACATGGAAAGATCAAAATTCACTACTCATGTTGTGTTCAAGATCTTGTGCTGGACATAGTGCTGAACCAAATCAGTTATGCTTGAATTTGAGCTTGATGATATCCCCTGAAATTAACTGGAATTTCAAAACAATATGATGATTTGATTTCTATTTGCTTTATCCCATAGAATCTCAACACAATTCACCTGCATAAGGACTAGAGATTGTACACACTCTGAGTGTGACCTGTGATGTGTTGATGAGCAAATCCGATGATACAGTGAGAGGCATTGGCTCCTCCCCTCCCCTCCTCCACTTTCTACCTCTTCACATGTTGAATCTTTCCTCTGGCTTACAGGAGAGAAGAGTTGTAGCAACTAGAATTTTTCCTGATCTACATTCAAACGTGAGGTTTTCAGGAATTGTGGTGGTTAAGTTTGTATGTCAACTTGGCTTGGCCTGATTGAGTGGCTGGGCAGCTGATGGTAGTTATTCCCCATTATGAGACTGGCAGTCAATTCCATGGTAGGATCTACCACAACCAGCTGAGTAGCTGCCTTTGGGATGTGGTGTGCTTCCTGTATATAAGGAGAAGCCTTGGGGATAGTCTCTAGCTTACGGCATGCTTGGATTCTTCATGTAGCTATGTCGTTGTTCAGCAGCTTGCCATCCTCTGCCGACCTTGGGACTTACAGTGGACTTAAATTAATGGCCTGACATGTCGTTTGGTAACATAGGGACTGTGCCTTTTTACTTGTCAACCTTGGGCTTGTCAGCCTCAGCAACCAGCAGCTGTCTGAGTGAAGAAAAGCCTCTAACTCCAGGGGACCTGGAGCAGGAGGCAGAGCTGGACCCCAAGGTTGAAGGGCTTTCACCCAACCCCTAGAGCCTGGCACTTTGAACTTGGACTTAAAGCCTCCAAAGTGTAAGAGAATAAACTGTTTGTTAAGGCCATCCCGATTGTGGTATATTTTTGTCAGAGTGGCACTAGGTAACCAGAACAGAATACCGAGAGAGTGGGATGCAGCTCTGACAGATACCTAAAATGTGGAAACAGGAGTGGAGTGCTTCCTTGACCCAAGACCCTGGCAGAGAGACCCCGGCACATGGCATAAGAGATGACAGGAGCAGACCCAAGAGACTGGCAGAGAGACCAGAATGAAAGATGGCAATAAGAGAACCCAGAGACCAGCATTAAACAGCAACAGGCTTACCAGCCCACGGAGGAGAAAGCCGGGTGCCATTGGGTAGGTGGTTTCCTGGTGGAGTGGGTTGCCTTTGGCATTAATTGGTGAAGAGACCGGCATAAAATGGAGTAGCAGGTTGGCCAGCCCATAGAGCAAGAAAGCTAAGTGTCCTTTGGGCAGAAAGATTTCTGTCAGAGTGGGTTGGCCTCGGGCATTAATTGACAGAAGCAGAGAGACTAAGGAAATGGGAGGCAGAGCTGCCTTAGCCTCAAAGGGTAGCACCATGGCCTTTGGGGTTGAACTATCATAGCCCCCTAGGTTTCAAACAGTTAGACCTTCACCAACTCGGTTCTGGAGTGTGGAGCTGCTAGTTCATGTGAGCTAGTGGAATGGAGCCATAGCTGCTGAGCAAGAGTGAGGGGGCATGGCTGCCATGCCCAAGAGGGAGAGGAACAGGGCCTGCCAGGCCAAGGGGGTGAGGTTGCCACTCAGGAATTAGGGAGTCACCCAGTGAAGAGATTTGTACAGATGCCACCTATTGAAGATCTGTACAGGTGCCAAGTTGACAAGGGGTGGAATTGTGGTGGTTAAGTTTGTATGTCAACTTGGCTGGGCCTGGTTGAGTGGCTGGGCAGCTAGTGGTACTTATTCCCCATGATGAGATTGGCAGTTAACTCCATGGTGGGATCTACCACAAGCAGCTGGGTAGCTGCCTTTGGGATGTGGTCTGCTTCCTGTGTATAAGGAGAAGCCTTGGGGATAGTATCTATCTTATGGCACACTTGGACCCTGCATGTAGCTGTGTCGCCATCAGCAGACAGCCATGCTCTGCTTACCTTGGGACTTTCAATGGACTTAAAATAATGGCCTGCCATGTGGTTTGGTAACATTGGGACTGTGCTTTTTACTTGTCAACCTTGGGCTTGTCAGCCTCAGCAGCCATCAGCTGTCTGAGTGAAGAAAAGCCTCTTGCTCCAGGGGGCCTAGAGCAGGAGGCAGAGCTGGACCCCAAGGTTGAGGGGCTTTCACCCAGCCCCTAGAGCCTGGCACTTTGAACTTGGACTTAAAGTCTCTGTAAGAGAATAAACTCCTGTTTGTTAAGGCTATCCCATTTGTGGTATATTCTTGTCAGAGTAGCACTAGGTAACCAGAACAGGGATCTAGAAGAAAGCTGTGCAATTAATTTCTCCTTCAGTAGTGGTCCGTTGTCTGGCAAAGTCATCCTTTTGGAAAGTGGGCATCTTTGGGAGGGATAGATGGACCAGTGAGGAAGGACAGTGCCCCACATTCAGCTGGCCTGATTGGATTAGTGGGCACTATAGATTGAGTGGCCAGTCAGGAGAACTTGGGATTTGTGAAAAATGCAATTTAAACATTCTTTAAATGTTTGTTCTCTCTGCTTATAATAGTAATCCATTTTGGTATATATTATTCTTTAGACATATATGAGTGTGTGTGTGTGTGTGTGTGTGTGTGTGGTAGGTTTTAGCTTCTTTTTCCATTCTTGTATTTTCTCATGTCATTAAACATTTTTTGAATTTGAAGACATTATTTTGATATCTTAATTTTTATCATAAATTGTCATGCATTATATAGCATAAATGTTTATGGAGATCCCCTGACTATTTTCCAGCTAAATATCTTTCTCCTTTTTAAAATTGTCTTGTGTATTTATATTTTGTTTGTGTTTTTTAAAGTCTTTATAGTTCTGAACAAACTATTTTTGAATACAGAAAAACAAATTTAAGTGGGAAAAAGTTTATGACTATAGAATTGGGAAATTCCAAGCCCACTTTATTTTTTTCTTGTATACTAATTTTTAACTTTAAAGAAAATATGGGTCCTTACCTTATCTATCATTTATTAAGTTAAATCCAAGATGGATTAAAATTTTATACATCAAAACTGAAAACATAAATTAACCAGAAGAAAATACAGTACTAGAATAAAAAATATCAAAATTTAAATTTGGGTAAAAGACTCAATAAGCACACATAAAGACATACCATAAAAGAAGATGAAAAGAGCTAATTACATAGAGATCTAAAATTTGTACCTGTCAAAAAGCACTATAAAGAAAATTAAAAGCAAAAAAGACCACTCTGATAGAGACTGGTGAAACTCCTGAGACTTGGCCAGTAGTCAACCTTAGGGTGTAGAATTGAACTCATTCCCATGACTTAACTTCCAGCCAAACATTAGACAGGCCTTTGAGGTGAACAGTTATACTACATAGGTAAACTCCTCCTCATGCTTGTTAAAGTACAGAGTCAGTGAAAAAGAGGAAGACCCTTAATGAGATGGACTGACAGTGTCTGCAAAGATGGGCTCAAGCACAGCAAGGATTGTGAGGATGGTTCAGGACTGGGCAGCGTTTCATTCTGTTGTACATGGGGTAGCTATGAATCAGAGCCAATGTGATGGCACTTAACAACAACAAGAGGTACACATATTAGAATAATCAATCATGGGAGATGAGAAGGGCAGCATTTGCGCAGGGGGATTGCTCAGAGGGCAGGGATACATAGGAAAGAAGGACACAGAAATGGTAACCACCAGGAGGAAGTGGAAAGAGAGCTGTTACAGCATGGGGATTGCAATCATTGTCACAAAACAAAATGTGTATGAACTGTTGAATGAAAAATGAATGTGCTCTGTAAATTTTCACCCAAATCTCAACTAAGAAATCAAACAAG
>NW_006922391.1:361871-363426 GCF_000298275.1 Orycteropus afer afer | reverse complement strand
CAGGGCTATTCATAAAGTTTTCCAGTCATATATCAGACAGTTTCACTGCTGTGCATAAGATTTTCATTGGCCAATTCTTTGAAAAATGGATGGGCTCTTCCTTCTTCTGAGTCTGCTTAGTCTGGAAGCTCTGCTAAAAGCTGTCCACCATGGGTAACCCTGCTGGTATTTGAAATACCAGTGGCATAGCCTCCAGCCTCACAGCAACACACAAGCCACCACAGTACAACAAACCAACAGACAAGTGGTGGGAGCAACTGAGTAGCTGCTTTTAAACTCTTGATGGTTAAAGTCATCCAGCTGGGGTATTTCTGTTGGTGCAGTATGAAGTAATCTTCTGGGAAAGTTTGCACTGTCTCAGGTGAGTAGAACTCTGATGTTGGGATTTGTTAGTTTTGCCACTCTGCCAGGCTAAAAATGAACTCTCCTAGAGGCAGAGGGGGAATCTCACTGCTGGTTGAGAGAGATACCTGGCTCAGAGAGACACCCAGTTGAGAGAGATGATCAGCTGAGGGAGATGGCTGGCTGAGCCAGAAGCCCAGCTGAGAGATGACAGCAGTGGAACCAAGAGGCATGGGACAGAGTGGCCAGCTTACCTGGCCCACAGAGGCAGAGGCCAGGCTGAAAGGCCAAGGGCCAGAGAGGCGTGTCTAAGGGCACTCCAGAGGGGAGACTGTCCTGATCGAAGAACTGTATCCTGAGTGCATTCCTGAACTTGAATTGTAGTCTGTTGCTACCCTAATAAACCCCATAATCTGTGAGTTCTGTGTAGCCACTGCAGCAAATTATTGAACCCAGCAAAGAGGTGGTGGGTGGCATGGGAGGGATGGTTAGATTCAAGGTTGATAACAGGACTGGAGGGTGGTAACATGTCTGGCTTCATAGGAACAGGTCTTGGGCTACTGATAGTGATTCTGTCTTCCTCTTGTGTAGTTTGAGAAGGTAAAAATATGCTGCCTCCTTGCCCCTTTAGCAATATATTTTTTGTTCTTCTGGCAATCCATAGTACATTGAATATTCTTCACCAAAACTGCAACTCAAATGCATCAGTTCTTCTGTGATCTTTATTCAATGTACAGCTCTCACAAACACAGCAATATATAAAAAAGAATGATACTCAATGACCAATCAAGCCTCTTCTCTTGAGAATGTTGTTGTCGTTGTTAAGTGCCATCAAGTCAGTTCTGATTCACAGCAGCCCTGTGTGTGACAGAACAAAACACTGCCTGGTTCTGAACCATCCTCACAATTGCTGCCATGCTTTAGCCCATCACTTCAGCCACTCTGTCAGTCCATCTTGTGGAGAGTCTTCCCCTTTTGCACTGACCCTCCTCTTTACCAAGCATGATATCTTTCTCCAAGGACCTGTCCCTTCTGACAACATGACCAAAGTATGAGTGAGTCAGGCCCACCTTTAGTCTTCAAAGTGACATCTTTGCTCTTAAACACTTATAAAAAAAACTTTTGTGGTAGATTTGTCTAATGCAATACATCATTTGATTTCTTGACTGTTATGTCCATTGGTATTGATTGTGGATCCAAGTAAATGGAAATC
>NW_006922391.1:349949-350725 GCF_000298275.1 Orycteropus afer afer | reverse complement strand
TTCTGTTTATATGAAATGTCCACAATTGATGACTGAAAGCAGCTAGATGGTTGCCAGGTCTGGAAGAAGAGTTTCATAGAGGAGTAACTGCATAAATGGGAAAGGGGTCTCCTTTGGTGGTGATAAAAATGTTTTGGAACTAGCTAGATGTGGTTGCAAACATTGTGAGTACCCTAAATACTACTGAATTGTTCACTTAAAAATGGTTAATATCATGTGAATTTGCTTCTTTAAAGCCAAAAACTCAATAGTAAGAAAACAAACAACCCAATTAAAAAAATAGGCAGAAAATTTTAATAGACACTCCACCAAAGGGGATATATGGATAGCAAGTTAAGCTTGTGAAAAGATACTCAACCTCATTAGCCATTAGAGAAATGCAAATTAAAATCACAATGAGATGCTACTGCACACCTATTAGAAAAGGCTAAAATGAAAAATACTGACCACATCAAGTGCTGGTGAGGATTTAGAGCAACTGGAACTCTGGAACCACTCTGGAATACAATTTGAAAGTTTCTTATAAAGCTAAACATACACTTATCAAATGGCCCAGCAATCACCCTCCTGGGCATCTGCCCTACCCAAATGAAAACTGTGTTCCCACAAAAACCTGTACACAGATGTTTATAGCATTATAAACATTAAACATTATACTCATAATTGCCAAACACTGGAAACAACTAAAATGTCTTTCATGTGGATAAACAAACTGTGGTATATCCATACAATAGAATTATACTTAGTAATAAAAAGGAATAAATTACTGGTACATA
>NW_006922391.1:347537-348684 GCF_000298275.1 Orycteropus afer afer | reverse complement strand
CCATATGGGGTAATTCTACTCTGTCTTAAAGGGTCACTGTGAGTCGCAATTGACTCAATGGCAACAGGTTTGGATCAAACCTGGAAGAAGCTTTGGTGGCTCATGGTTAAATACCCAGCTGCTAATGGAAAAGTTGGCCGTTGGGACCCACCTAGTGGCTCTGCGAGAAAAAAAAAAACAAACCTAGTGATACATTCCTGTAAAGAATAGCTTAGAAAACCCTATAAGGCAGTTCTACCCTGTCACAAAGGATCACTACTGAGTCAAAATCGAGTTGATGGCACCTCATAGCAGCGGTAGGGATCACTATGAGTGAAATCTGACTCCACCGCAGTGAGTTTGGTTTGGTGTTTTGGTACTAGCAGCAACAGCTTTATGAGGCCTGGACTGAGCACAGGCACTGACTTTACGCATGAAAATGTCTGATTGAACCAATGCTGATGGTAGACACTTGCACTGGCTAGCAGCTTGCCTTAAATAATTGTCTCCCTTTATTTGTAGATGCTGTTGAACTATATTTTATAAAAAGTATCACTGCATACCAAGCGACATTGGGCTCAGAGGATTGTGAAACAGTAACAACCATTGAGGAATTTTGCAAATGGCTTGTCCAAATTGGAGAAAAGCAGGTAAATATGATCAATTCATACATATAATTGCTAGTTTGTCGATTAGATCAGAACAGGCTTTTTCATCTCACAGTTCTGGAAACTGTAGCTTAAGTCCTAGATAAAGTCCAGAATAAAACATCAAACAGGTGCAGCTTGAGATATTAGTAAAAAAATACATTTCTCTTATATCTTGATATAAGATATCCTTCAACTCCCAGACGCACATACAATTTAAGTCAATTTGGCTTCCACCTTTGGATCTAGCTACCAGTTTTTTTCTCTTTGGGTGTGCTGTTTCTGGTCTTCAGCTCTTGATTAGCCACAATTTTTGTTTTCCCATTTAAAATATAAAAAGTTATAAAGTTGTGTTTTGGTTATCTAGTGCTGCACTAACAGAAAATACCACAAGTGGGATGGTTTGAAGAAACAGGGATTTATTCTCTTACATTATTGTTGTTGTTGTTATGTGCCGTCGAGTCGGACCCAACTCATAGCGACCCCTCCTTGGGTTTCTGAGGCAGTATCACTACGGAAGT
>NW_006922391.1:342436-347262 GCF_000298275.1 Orycteropus afer afer | reverse complement strand
CTGCTGAGACCTTTCTTTTTCTTTTTTTTTTTTTTTATTACTGTGATCTGGATGAAAGTTTACAGAGCAAATTCACTTTCCATACAGCAGCTCACATACACTTTGTCTCATGACATTGACTACAATCTCCCACAGTGCAACAGCTCCCTTCCCACTTCTTCCCCATAGTTAATTCTTCCTTGTATCCTTCCCTCCAAGCACTCCTGCCCCCTGAGCTAAGTCCCTGTGCATACACAGCCCTTCTGTTCTTCCATTATGTCCTCTCCAAGGAGTGTATCTACCTAGTGCAAACGTTCACCTCATATGCCTATCTTTTGTTTGGCTGGAAGCTACAGGTATGGGTTCAATACCAGACCTGAAGGGCAGCTAGGGGCCATAGTTTCAGTGGTTCCACCAGGCTCTATAAGACCAGCAAACTTGGTAAAAACCCCCCCCTTCTTTTTCCAAATGATTCTGAGTGTTGTCTCACATTGTTCTCCCACTCTATCCAGGACCTCCTACATAGATCCCCCTCTGAGTGGTTGACAGTGGTAGCCAGGCACCATTGCTGAGACCTTTCTTAAAGCTGTTTTTTATACACTGGAAGCAGACCACATCCCTAAAGCAGCTACTCAGCTGCTCTAGTAGATATCACCATGGAGTTGATTACCAATCTCATCATGGAGAATTACTGCATCCAGCTGCCCAGCCACTCAAATCCAGGCCCAGCCAAGCTGACACACAGCCTTAACTACCACAAGTTGCACAACTTGAAGAATGTAATCAATGTCACTGAATTGTAAATTAAGAAACAATTGCATTGTTGTATGTTTTGGTGTGTATATTCGCAACAATACCAAAACATAAAATACAAAAAAGTTATAAAATGTGTTTAATTACAGACAATTTTATTTAGAAATCCCACGAGCCTACGTTATTACTCAAAATCTCTTGACCCAAACTTTCTATAGTTGGTACAGTATAAACACAGTGAACATCTTTTTTTCTGTCATGAGATCCCTCATGACTCTGATCTGACCAAGCCAGCTTTATACCTCAGCCAAGTGAGAAACACAGATGAATTTGAGAAGGTCTTGCTGGTCGTATGACAACCAGTTTGTTGTTGTTGTTGTTGTTATGTGCCATCGAGTCAGCCCTGACTCATAGCGACCCCTCCTTGGGTTTCCGAGGCAGTATCACTACGGAAGTAGGATTGCCCAACCTTCCTTCCGAGGAGTGGCTGGTGGGTTTGAACCGCCAGCCTTCTGGTTAGCAGTCAAGTGCCTTAGCCACTCTGCTACCAGAGCTCCCTGACAACCAGTTTAAGAGTAGGGTTTATTCCCAAGAATGAAGCAAAAGCTGTTTTCCTTCTGTACTTGAAGATCTTTATGCACGGTCTTATTCATGATACAACAGTACCAATGCCTGATGGCTGTCTGCTTCTCACCACATGCTTCCTGCTGTGCTGAGCTCATGGGCTAAGACACAAGTAGCTGAATCCCAGGTGGCTTCATATCAAAACCACATGTGCCCCTATGGGCAGGCCACCTTCACCACTAGAAAGCACTTCCCGAAGGCAGCAATTATTGTCTGTCTTGTTCACTACTGTGTCCCTTGGCTTGTTATGTAACGGTAACAGCACAGAGTAGATATTCAGTAAATATTGAATTAATTTCCTGAATTTTAAACACTTTTCCTGTGGGATTATTCATTTTTAAAAACTGCTTTCCCCCACTCCCAAGCTTGATGTGAAACTTTAAGCCCTGTTCTAGAAAACTAACAAAGTCAGAAGTCTTGAGAATTGTGTTCCCATGGATAATTTTTTGTTTTTGTGTTTGGTAATCAGAAGCTTAATCTGACATCATAATAATAATAAACAAGAAAACAACACACTAACTATATGCTTATTTTCCTACTTGTAAAAATGCAAAAATCGTTGTAGAGCCTTGAGAGTCCTCAATTATTGGTAGTGTTTCCTTGTGTGCAGTAAGTGGCATCACTTTTGTGTTGTTGTTCTGGCATGCCACATATAATGGTGATGACTGGATGTTTAACTCAGTTCCAGAGAAACATTCTGTTTATAAACATCCACATAAAATAGGTGATACAGGCATTTGGTGATGTGCAGTTCCTGAGGGTGCCAACAGTCACTAGTGTTATACTTCCTCTGAAGCAAGCATACTGGGAAGGCAAATGAGTAGAATCAATATTTTCCAGTGTACCCCTAATTTTCTCTAAAGTATATGCAGTAGAGTAAGTAGTTATGATTCAAGCCAGATTCAGAAGAGGATGTGGGAATACAGATATCATTGCTGATATCAGATAGAATTTGGTGGAAAGTAGAGAATACCAGATGTTTACCTGTGTTTTATTGACTAGCAAATGCATTCAATTCTGTGGATCATAACAAATTATGGATAACATTACAGAGAATGAGAATTTGAGAACACTTAGTTGTGTTAATGAGAAACCTGTATATTGAACAAGAGGCAGTTGTTCAAACCAAACAAGGGTATGCTGCATGGTTTAAAATCAAGAAATGTGTGTGTGAGGGTTGTATCCTTTCACCATACTTACTCAATCTGTATTCTGAGCAAATAATCAAGAAGCTAGACTGTATGAAGAAGAACACATCATCAAGATTGGTGGCATCAGGATTGGAGGAAGACTGATTTACAATCTGTGATATGCAGATGACACAACTTTCCTTGCTGAAAGCAAAGAAGACTTGAAGCATTTACTGATGAAGATCAAAAACTACAGCCTTCAGTGTAGATTACACCTGAACATAAAATAAAAATCCTCACAACTGGACCAATTAGCGACATCATGATAAATGGAGACAAGATTGAAGCTGTCAAGGATTTCATTTTACTTGGATCCACAATCAAGGCCCATGGAAGCATCAGTCAAGAAATCAAACGATGTATTGCATTGGGCAAATCTCCTCCAAAAGATCTCTTTGAAGTATTAAAAATAAAAAATGTCACTTTGAAAGCTAAGGTGTGCCTGACCCAAGCCATAATATCTTCAGTTGCCTCATATGCATATGACAGTTAGAAAATGAATAAGGAAGACCAAAGAAAAATTGATGCCTTTGAATTATGGTGTTGGCGATGAATATTAAATAGACTGTGTCTTGGAAGAAGTATACTCCTTAGAAGTGAGTATGGCAAGACTTTGTCTCATATACTTTGGACATATTGTCTGGAGGGACCAGTCCCTGGGGAAGGACATCATGCTTGATAAAGTAGAGGGTCAGCAAAAAAAGAGGAAGACCTAGAAAACCCAAGAGACTGAGCAAGAAAGCTACTGGAACTAATTGAAAGATTTGGCACAGTAGCAGGATATAAGATCAACATACAGTATGGTGATTCCTTAAAAAGTTGGAACCAACAACAGCAAACAACAACTGACCATTAACACACATGCTGACAAAACCCAGAAACTAACCCAGTTATACAAGTGGTGGTTGTTGTTGTTGTTGTTTGCCGTCGAGTCAGCCCCAATTCATAGCAACCCTTCCTTGGGTTTCCGAGGCAGTATCACTATGGAAGTAGGATTGCCCAACCTTCCTTCCAAGGAGTGGCTGGTGGGTTTGAACCACCAGCCTTCTGGTGAGCAGTCAAGTGCCTTAGGCACTATGCTACTAGAGCTCCCAGTTAAACAAGTATCCAAAGTTAATAAGCCTAAAGATTGTAAGCAGAGAACCAGAGACATCAATTGACAAATGAGGCAATTGACAACAACAAACCAAAAAGAGGGAAAAAACTGTGTTGTTACAGAACTTCTAAATGGTAGGGAAGTCAAGACAACTACAAGAGACATGCAAATAAAAACAACAATGAGATACCGTCTCACCCCAGCACTGATGGCAAGGTGTAAATAATGCTGCGATGAACATGAATGTGCATATATCTTTTCCTATACTGGCTCTCACCTCTCTAGGATATATACCTAGTAATGGGATTGCTGGGTTAAATGGTATCTCCAATTCCAACTTTCTAAGGAATCGCCATATTGCTCTCCACAGTGGTTGTATCACTTCATAGTCCCACCAGCAGTGTATGAGTGTCCCAGTCTCTCCACATCCCCACCACCATTTGTTCTTTGCTATCTTGTTGAACCTTGCCATCAGTGCTGGGGTGAGATGAAATCTCATTGTTGTTTTGATTTCCATCTCTCTGATGGCCAATGATCATGAGCATCTCTTCATGTATTAGCTGGCTACCTGAATATCCTCCTTGGTGAAGTGTCTCTTCATGTCTTCTGCCACTTTTCAATTGGATCGTTAATCCCTTTGCTGTTGAGGCGTTGGAATTTTCTATAAATCTTAGTGATAAGTCCCTTGCCAGATATGTAATTATTGGCAAATATGAATTTCTTGCTGTCATTTTTGTTATGTGCTATTTTGTGATGTTGATTTCTTTGTTTCATATACAACTTTCTGTGCTGAGCTCGTTTTGTTTATGAATCGTGTTATCACTTCCTTCGTTGCTATTGTTTTAGAATTTGCTAAATATTTGTGCTGGTCCTCTTTTTTTTTGTTGTGAAGGTTTATCATTTTTCTTTAAGTGATTTATAGTTTTCTTCCCAAGTTTAGAACAGTCCGTTCTATCTTATAGTTGTCTTGACATCCTTAGCATCTAGAAGTTCTGTAATGACACAGTTTTTTCCCTCTTTTTGGTTTGTAGTTGTCCTCATTTGTCAATTGATGTCTCTGGTTCCCTGTTTACAGTCTTGTAGGCTTCTTTACTTTGGATACTTCCATAGCTGGGTTGGTTTTGGTTGTTGTTGACTGTTGTTGCTTCTCTGTCCAAAGTGCTCCCTTTAGCATCTCTTGTAAG
>NW_006922391.1:337609-341234 GCF_000298275.1 Orycteropus afer afer | reverse complement strand
TCACTACGGAAGTAGGATTGCCCAACCTTCCTTCCGAGGAGTGGCTGGTGGGTTTGAACCGCCAGCCGTCTGGTTAGCAGGAGCCTGTGCCTAGGTCCCTGGAATCCGAATGAGAATGCTATCACTTTAAAATCCAAAATGATTGTCACTTGTAAAGGTTCAAAATGGCTGTACCCTCAGTCATGTTAATTATCCAAAATGGCTGCCACTTGTAAACATTCAAAATGGCTGTTCCCTAAGTCACTGTAATATTCAAAATGGCCACTGCTTCTAAACAATCAAAATGGCTGCACCCTCAGTCACTTTAAATATCCAATATGGCTGCACCCTCAGTCACTTTAAATATCCAAAATGGCTGCTGCATGTAAACACTCAAAAGGGCTGCGCCCTCCAGATAGCAGAAAGTCAACAGCTCAGGTTGTCTCCCCCCTTGCTGTTTCCCTTCCTAGTCATAGGCCACCAGTCCAGTCATCCCTGCAGCCCTTGGTGACTCGGGTTGATCTTTACATCAATTCTCAGGTCCCAACACCTCTTAGAAATATTCAGGCTATTGGTCCCGTCAGGGTACCTGACAGTCCAAAGTTCCGACCATCTCTGTACTCACTGTTTTTGTTCAGGTTTTTCCCCTAGTTGGTGCCTAATCCACTTCTATATAGTTCCTTTCAAAGCTTAGGGCTCCAGGATTATCTTCGGTATCTCTGTGAACTAATTTTTCTTTTCTTTGTTGAAGAGAGTCTGTGTCGCTTGTCTGCCTATTCCTCCATCTTACCAGAAGTCCTCTTCCTGATGTTTTGAGAGTTGGACATTTTTCAAAATAAAATCTTCATAGAAAACAAAAAAGAAGAGGTCTATGGAATTCAGATTTCTGGGTTTGAATATTGACACTGCCAAGTACAGGCTGTGTGATCCTGTGCAAGATACTTAGTTCTTTATTAGTGCCTCATCTGTAAAATGTGTATAAAATATTGTCTGTCTCATAGAGTAGATTAAATAATATTATACCTATGAACTCTTTTTATGTATAAACTCAGAACTTGAACATTTTAACAGGAAACAAATTATTTAGGGGGCGTGTCACAAATGACTGGTCTTGCTGGGCTTATGTCAGTGTGGTGGAACTGCTCCTCTATAGAGCTCATGGAGTAAGTGACAGAATGGGATGCTCCTTCAGAATTGTCAGGCTGACTCTTTCTTTAATTTCCTAGGAGGCTTACAGACTACTAAAGGCTACACTGAAGTCCCAGGTCATCAGCCATACTGATCACAGCATAGAAGTGGCTCAAATCTTCTATAACATGAGCAGGCTCTGCTTTGACAAAGGACAGCTCAGAAAGGCAGTTCAGCTGCTGAAGAAGGTGAATGTTGCTGGTCTGCCACATTTTTCTCGTGGGCTTGTAAGCGGAATGAGAGGGATCATTCTTTGTCTTTCCTTTTTTCCCTTCCTTCTGTCCTTCATTCCCTCTCTCTCTTCTCTTTCCTCCTTCCCACGCTTTCTTCCCTGCTCTCCTTCTTTCCCTCCTCTTCCTTTTTTTTTTTTTTTTCTCTCTCTCTTCTCTTTCCTCCTTCCCACGCTTTCTTCCCTGCTCTCCTTCTTTCCCTCCTCTTCCTTTTTTTTTTTTTTTTAAGTATCTTACCACTAAGTAGTACCCCTGGTGGCACAGTGGTTAAAGCTCAGCTGCTAACTGGAAAGTCTGTGGTTTGAACCCATCCAGTGTGCAGACGAAAGATGTAGCAGTCTGCTTCTGTAAAGATTACAGCTTTGGAAACTGTGTCAGGGAGTTCTACTCTGTTCTGTAGGGTCACTATGAGTCAGTATAGACTCAGTAGCAATGGGTTTGGTTTGGGGTTTTATTGTAAAGTAAAAGAACAAATTGCCAAATATAAACAAAAATAAAATAAAAACTTCCCATAACTCTGTCACCTAGAGATAATAACATATCAATATAGATTCTTCCACTTCCTCTTTTTGGTTTTAGTATATTTTTGACCAGGGAAAAATATAGTTATCTAAATAAATGTCCCATAGTTCTTCACATGACATGGCTTAGCTAACCCATATTACCTTTGGGTTCTCCCTCCTTCCCTAGACGTTTGATTTTCTGGTTCAGTGGGAAAGAGCCAAGCTAGTGAAGTGATGGAATTAACATCAGATTTGAAATATCAGTGAAGAAAATATCAGTGAACTTGAAGTTCAGTTTCAGTGGGAAAGCCAAGCTAGTGAAGTGATGTGTTTTCTGGCTCTCGGAGATTGTGGTTGTTGTTCAGTGTCTAGTGTCTTGAAAATCATTGTTTCATGGATTTTGTCTCCCCCCACCTCCAGGAATTTGAGGTAGGAGAGTAAATCCAATCCCTGTTACTTCATATTGTCCAAAAACATACTTCTCTCACATTTGGTTTTGAACAATACTATCATTGGATACAGAATTCTAGGTAGACATTGCTTTATAGATACTGTACACTGTCTTCTCTTTATGTTGTTTCTCATGGGAACTCTGCTGTCACACTAATCTTTGTCCCACCATATGACATGTCTATTTTTTTTCTGTATGCTTTTAAGATTTTTGTCTTTATCACTAGTTTTGAGAAAGTTGATTTTTATATGCCTTGGTGTAATTTTTTCCTTCATGTTTCTTGTGCTTTTGGTTCATTGATCTATTTAGATCTTTGAGCTTATAGTTTTGATTATGTTTAGAATGATTTTGGCCATTGTTACATCAAATTTTTTTTTTTGCCTAAAGTGACTCCTAAAGGAGCTCTGGTAGCATAGTGCCTAAGGCATTTCACTGCTAACCAGCAGGCTGGCAGTTCAAACCCACCAGCCACTCCATGGAAGGAAGGTTGTGCACTCTACTTTCATAGTGATACTGCCTCGGAGACCCAAGGAGTGGTCACTATAAGTCCAACTCGATGGCACATAACAACAACAACAACAACAAAGGGACTCCTTTGGGGACTCCAATTACATGTATATTAATTTGCCTGATGCTGTCCCACCGCTCACTGATGCTCTTTTCCTTTTATAAAATATGTTTTTTCTCTGTGTGTTTCATTTTAGCCAGTTTCTATTGCTGTGTCTTCAAGTTCACTGATATTTTCTTCACTGCTATTTCAAATCTGATGTTAATTCCATCCAGTGTATTTTTCCTCTCAGACATTGTAATTTTCATACCCTGAAATTTGTTTTGGGTCTTTCTGTCTATCTTCCATGTCCCTGATTAACTTTTCGAACATATGAGATACAATTATGGTTCTCTGTTAAATTCTAATATCTGTATCAGTTTTGGGTTGGTTTTAATTGTTTGGTTTTTCTCATTCTGGGCCCCCTTTTCTGCTTCTTTGTATACCTAATAATCTTTGTGTGGCTGACAGACATTATGAATTTTATCTTGTTTGATATTGAATACTTTTTTAATTCAATAAAGTCTTGCTTGTAAGGTTTGTTAGGTGAGCTCTGGTGGCATACTAGGTAAGACAGCTGGTTGCTAACCAGAAGGTCAGTGATTGAAACCCACCAGCTGCTGTGTGGGAGCAATATGAGGTAGTCTACTTCTGTAAACATTTATGGCCTTGAAAACCCTATTGGGGTGGCTATGATTCAGAATCAACTTGATGGCAGTGGGTTTGG
>NW_006922391.1:335266-336694 GCF_000298275.1 Orycteropus afer afer | reverse complement strand
AGTGAAGAAATGCCTCTGGCTCCAGTGGGCCAGGAGCAGGAGGCAGAGCTGGACCCCAAGGTTGAGGGGCTTTCACCCAGCCCCTAGAGCCTGGCACCTTGAACTTGGACTTAAAGCCTCCAAATTGTAAGAATAAACTATTTGTTAGGGCCATCCCATTTGTGGTATGTTTCTTGTCAGAGTGGCACTAGGTAACCAGAACAGAATTTGGTACCAAGAGAGTGGGGTGCTGCTCTGACAGATGCCTAAAATGTGGAAACAGGAGTGGAGTGCGTCCTTAACCTGAGACCCTGGCAGAAAGACCCTGGCATACGGCATGACAGATGGCAGGAGCAGAGCCGAGACAACCGGCATGAGACAGCCACAGCCTTACCAGCCCACAGAGAAGAAAACCTGATGCCTTTGGTTAGGTGGCTTACTGGTGGAGTGGGTTGCCTTTGGGCATTAATTGGTAGAAAAGATCAGCATGAAATGGAGTAGCAGGTTGGCCGGCCCATGGAGCAAAAAAGCTGAGTGCTTTTGGCGCAGGGCTTTTCAGCAGAATGGGATGCCTTTGGCATTAATCAGCAGAAGTGGAGACCAAAGAAACAGAAGCAGAGCTGCCTCAGCCTGAAAGGGTAGGATCATGGCTTTTGGGGGTGGAATGATCGCAGCCCCCTAGGTTTCAAAGAGCCAGGCCTTCACCAACTTGGTTCTGGAGTGTGGGGCTGCTCGTTCATGTGAGCCAGTGGGATGGAGCCATAGCCACTGCCCAAGAGTGAGGGGGTGGGGCTGCCATGCCCAAGAGGGAGAGGAACGGGGCCTGCCAGGCCAGGGGGTGAGGTCGCCATTCAGGAACTAGGGGACTGGGGCCACCCAGTGGAGGAGACCTGTACAAATACCATCCACTGAAGATCTGTACAGGTGCCAAGTTGACAAGGGGTGGAATTGTGGTAGTTATGTTTTTGTGTCAACTTGACTGGGCCTGGTTAAGTGACTGGGCAGCTGGTGGTAGTATTCCCCATGATGAGACTGGCAATCATCTCCATGGTGGGATCTACCACAAGCAACTGAGTAGCTGCCTTTGGGATGTGGTCTGCTTCGTGTGTATAAGGAGAAACCTTGGGAATGGTTTCTAGCCTATGGCACACTTGAACTCTGCACATAGCCGTGTCATTGCTCAGCAGCCTGCTATGCTCTGCCGACCTTGGGACTTACAATGGACTTAAGTTAATGGCCTGCTGTATGGTTTGGTAACATCGGGACTGTGCCTTTTTACTTCTCAACCTTGGGGATTCTCAGCCTCAGCAGCCAGCAGCTTTCTGAGTGAAGAAATGCCTCTAGCTCCAGTGGGTCAGGAGCAGGAGGCAGAGCTGGACCCCAAGGTTGAGGGGCTTTCATCCAGTCCCTAGAGCCTGGCACTTTGAACTTGGACTTAAAGCCTCCAAA
>NW_006922391.1:334137-334682 GCF_000298275.1 Orycteropus afer afer | reverse complement strand
GGAAACCCAAGGAGGGGTCGCTATGAGTCGGGGCCCGCTCGACGGCACATAACAACAACAACAATAAGCTTCGGGTGGCATTGGATTCCTTCTGACCATTAAACCAGCATTGTGGCTATGCAGACAAGGTCTAGGACCAACCTAGGGAGGGGCAGTTTGCCTTCAGGAAGAGTGTTATTGAAAGTAGATTAGGCTCACACAAGGAACTAGGCAACTTGCCTGAGTATGTCCTCTTCTAATTTAAATTAAGGTTGAGGTCTTAGTATTGTTTGGTAGCTACCTTGTGACTAAGACTCAGGATGCATGGTCATAAATTACAGCCTATCCAGACCACCACCTAGCCAGAAAGTCAAGGCCCAGAACCAATCCTGTAACCCTTTTCTATCTTCAGATATACATATCCCAATCATGGTCTTCTCTTTGCTTCTGTAGTCCTGCCTGCAACAGTGATGGATCGATCTGCCACCCATTGAGATTCTGTGATGATTCTTCGTTTTTTTTCTTTTTTGCCTGTTCATTGCTTTTTTTAAAAAGTGCATTTTATT
>NW_006922391.1:317740-324838 GCF_000298275.1 Orycteropus afer afer | reverse complement strand
CTGTGCATGGGGTCGCTATGAGTCGGAAACGACTCGACGGCACTTAACAACAACAACAACAACATCGCCACAGCCACTGTGTCAATCCATCTTGTTAAGGGCCTTCCCCTCTTTCATCCACCCTCCACCCTACCAAGCATGACATCCTCTCCAGGGAATGGGCCCTTCTGACAACATGAGCAAAGTAGGTGAGACAAAGTCTGGCCATTCTCACTTCCAAGGAGCATTCCAGCTCCACTTTCTCCAGGACAGACTTGTAATTTCTTTTAGCAGTTCATGGTGCTGTCAGCATTCTTCGCCAGCACCACAACTCAAAAGTATCAACTCTTCTTCAGTCTTCCTTATTTGTTGTCCAGCTCTCACATGCATATGAGGCAATTGAAAGTACCATGGCTTGTGTCAGGTGCACCTTAGCCCTCAAGGAAACATCTTTGCTCTTCAGCAGCTGATTAGCACAGTGCTCTATGTTGTCTGATGTCCTGACTGCTGCTTCCATTGGTGTCAATTGTAGAAGCAAGCAACATGAAGTCTTTGATAACTTCAATCTTTTCTCCATTTATCATGATGCTGCTTATTGGCCCAGTTGTGAGGATTTTTGTTTTCTTTATATTGAAATGTAATCCATACTGCAGACTGTATTCTTCAATCTTCATCAGTAAGTGCTTTAAGTCATCCTCACATTTAGCAAGCAAAGTTGTGTCATCAGTGTATGGCAGGTTGTTAATGACTCTTCCTCCAATCCTGATGCCACACTCTTCTTCATATAGTCCAGCTTCTTGGAATATTTGCTCACCATATACTTGGAGTAAGTATGGTGAAAGGATACAACCCTGACACACTCCCTTGATTTTA
This sequence comes from Orycteropus afer afer, assembly GCF_000298275.1. NCBI lineage: Eukaryota > Metazoa > Chordata > Mammalia > Tubulidentata > Orycteropodidae > Orycteropus > Orycteropus afer. The sequence goes on along the minus strand of NW_006922391.1, from coordinate 323,986 downwards.
AACCATGCAGTGTCCCCTTGTTTTGTTCAAATGAGAGCCTCCTGGTCTATGTATAGGTTCCTTATCAGTACAATTAAGTGTTCTGGAATTCCCATTCTTCTCAATGTTATTCACAATTTGTTATGATCTACACAATCAAATGCTTTGGCATAGTCAATAAAACATAAGTGAACATCTTTCTGGTGTTCTTTGCTTTGAGCCAAGATCAATCTGACATCAGCAGTGATATCCCTCGTTCCACGTTCTCTTCTGAATCCAGCTTGCATTTCTGGAAGTTCTCTGTCAATATTACTGCTACAACGATTTTTGAATTATCTTCAGGAAGATTTTACTTGCATGTGATGTTAATGATATTGTTCAATAATTTCCACATTCTGTGGGATCACCTTTCTTTGGAAAGAGTACAAATATGGATCTTTTCCAGTCAGTTGGTCAGGTAGCTGTCATCCAAATCTCTTGGCCTAGCCAAGTGAATGCCTTCAGTGGGGCATCTGTTTGTTGAAACATCTCAATGGGTATTCCGTTAATTCCTGGAGCCTTGTTCTTTGTCAATTCCTTCACTGCAGCTTCGACTTCTTCCTTCAGTACCATTGGTTCTTGAACATATGCCACCTCCTGAAATGGATGAACATCAACCAGTTCTTTTTGGTACAGTGACTTTGTGTATTCCTTACATCTTTTTTTTATGCTTCCTGCATTATTCAATATTTTGCCGATAGAATCTTTCAATACTGCAACTCGAGGCTTAAATTTTTTCCTGAGTTCTTTCAGCTTGAAAACTTCTGAGTGTATTCTTCCCTTTTGGTATTTTAACTCCAGTTCTTTGCACATTTCATTATAGTAATTGGCATTGTCTGATCAAGCTGCTCTTTGAAATCTGTTCAGCTCTTTTATCTTGTCATTTTTTCCATTTGCTTTAGCTACTCTCCACTCAAGGGCAAGTTTCAGAGTCTCTTCTACATCCATTTTGGTGTTTTCTTCCTTTCCTGTCTTTTTAATGATCTCTTGCTTTCTTTATGGATGATGTTCTTGATGTATCTCACAATTCTTCTGGTTTTTGGTCATTTTTAAATGGTCTCTAAATTCAGGAGGGATATATTCAAGGTCATATTTTGGCTGTCATGGACTTGTTTTAATTCTCTTCAACTTCAACTTGCATATGAACAGTTGATGGTCTGTTCTACCATTAGCTCCTGGCCTTGTTTTGGCTGAAGATACTGAGCTTTTCCTTTGCCTATTGCCACAGATGTTGTTGTTGTTATGTGCCATCAAGTCGGACCTGACTCATAGCGACCCCTCCTTGGATTTCTGAGTCAGTATCACTACGGAAATAGATTACCCAACTTTCCAAAGAGTGGTGGGTGGGTTTGAACTGCCAGCCTTCTGGTTAGCAGTCAAGTGCCTTAGGCACTATGCTACCAGATATAGTCAATCTTATTCCTGTGCATCCCATCTGGCAGAGTCCATGTGTATAGCCACCACTTGTGTAGATAAAAGGTACTTGCAATGAATAAGTCATTGCTCTTGCAAAATTCTATCATGTGATCTTCAGCATTATTTCTGTCACCAAGACCAAATTTTTTTAATGTGATTTGTGTGAATGTTTACAGAGCAAATTCACTTTCCATACAGCAGTTCATATATACTTTGTCTCATGACATTAAGTACAATTTACCCCAATGCAATAGCTTCCCTCCCACTTCCTCCCAATAGTTACTTCTTCCCTGTGTCCATCCCTCCATGCACTCCTGCCCCCTGAGCTGTCTCCCTGTGCATAAACAGCCCTTTTTCTCCCATCATTGTTCTCTCCAAGGTGTGTACATACCTAGTGTAAATATTCACCTCATATGCCTGTCTTTTGTTTGGCTGGAAGCCACAGGTATGAGTTCAATTCCAGACCTGAAGGGCAGCTAGGGGCCATAGTCTCAGTGGTTCCACCAGGCTCTATCAGATCAGCAAACTTGGTCCCCTCCCCCTTGTTTTTTTCCAAATGATTTTGATTTTTGTTCCACATTGTTCTCCCTCTCTATCCAGGATCTCCTACATAGATCCCCCTCCGAGTGGTTGACAGTGGGAGCTGGGCACCATCTAGTTCTTCTGGCTTCATGGTCGTATAGGCTGTGGATCGCATGGTGTACCAGTCACTAGGACTAATTGTTTCCATGAATCTTTGGTTTTCTTCATTCTTCTTTGCTCTGGAGCCATGGGGAGATGTGGAGAGTCCCATCGTTGCATCTAGATGGTTGCTTACAAGCTTTTAAGATCTCAGTTGCTACTCACCAAAGTAGAATGTGGAACAATGTTTTGTGTAGTATGTTACACCAATTGAGCTTGATGTCCCCTACAACTATAGTCCTGAGCCCACAGGTTCAACTACTCACTCCCTCTGGGTATCTGGCTGTGACCAAGAAGTGACTACAACCTTGTCTCTTGTCTGCTCTGGGAAAGTCCTACCTGGGAATTCTTACAGAACATACAAATATACTTGTAGAAACATTGTCTGCCAACCCTATACATGGTCTTGGGTACACTTCCCGCTGCACAGACATACTTAATAGGTCAGCCTGTCCACCCATCTATCCACCTGTATAACCATGTTTGCCTTCACTGACAATGCAGTGCTGTATGTGCAAAAGGGTTCATCTTTGTTGTCTGTACCTCCCATTTACCTCTCTATGTCTTCCTCTTCCTCAATGCCACCATATTGATCACTCACATTTGGTACATTGATCAAGGCCAAATTTTCAAACTACCGGTGATTTCCAACTTTTGCATTCAAATCTCCAGTGATAATTAACACATCTTGATTGCATGTTTAGTCAATTTCAGACTGCAGAAGTTGATAAAAATTTTTAATTTCCTCATATTTGGCTTTGGTGTTTGGTGCATAAATTTGAATAGTAGTAGTATTAACTGGTCTTCCTTGTAGGCATACGGATTTTGTCCTATCACTGACAGCATTGTACTTCAGGACAGACCTTGAAACATCCTTTGTGATGATGAATGCCACACCATTCCTCTTCAAATTGTCATTCCCGACAGAGTAGATCATATGGTTGTCTGATTCAGAATGCCCAAAACCAGTCCATTTCAGCTCACTAACGCCTAGGATATCAATCTTTATGCATTCCATTTCATTTTTGACAACTTCCAATTTTCCTAGATTCATACGTCATACATTCCATGTTCCAATTATTAAGGATGTTTGCAGCTGTTTCTCCTCAATTTGAGTTGTGCCATGTCACCAAATGGAGGTCCTGAAAGCTTTACTTTATCCATATCATTAAGGTTAGTTCTACTCTGATGAGGCAGCTCTTTCCCAGTCGTATTTTGAGTGCCTTCCGACCTAAGGGGCTCATCTTACTGGACTGTATCAGATAGTGTTCTGGACTATTCATAAAGTTGCGCTGTAATGTATCAGACAGTGTTTCTCTGCTATTCATAAGGTTTTCCCTGGCCAATTGTTTGAGAAGTGGATGTCCTCTTCCTTCTTCCTAGTCTGTCTCATTCTGTAAGCTGTGTTGAAACCTGTGCACCATGTGCAATCCTGCTGGCTTTTGAAACACTGGTGGCACAGCCTCAAGCCTCACAGCAACACGCAAGCCACCACAGTATGACAAACTGACAGACATGTTTGTCTCCCTTAGCTGTTTGAAACCTCTCCACCCTCTGCTTACCTAATTCCTACCTGGATCCTGCTGCTTTATCGTCCCTGGCATTCCCTCCCTTTCCTGCCTTGAGGGGTGGGTCCTGTTTCTGGCCCCTTTCCTGGATCCTGCTGCTCTTGATGTCCTGGCATTCCCTATACATAGTCATATAAATTACAGGAATTTGGGCGTGAATTAGCTGGAGATTGGCTGAGGTTTCATTCATCTTGGTTTAAAGAAACAGTTCATTTTTAATGTAGTGTACGTGGGCACCAGATGAGTTACACCAGCTTCCTGTTATCAGCCGTACGGGCTTAGGCAGAGGTGGAGATGTTAATTCTGAGCAATTTCATTCCCATTTGTCTCACTGTGCATGTCTGTGAGCTGAAACAGATCTGAGCTGATTTTAATCAATTTTAAGTTGATCTTGGCTGGGTTTCTGAAAGACAACTAAGGAAACAAGTTATCATGCCCACTTACTTGTCTCCAATCAAGATGGAGGATGGTTATAGAAAGGATGGGGAATTGAGTTACAGTTCAACTTGGCTTCAGCCTCATCCTAGATGATTGTCTTTGTTTTGTCTCTGTCCTGTCCAAGACTTAAGAAAAGTGTCTCTACTGAACCTGTTTGAATCTGGGATCTATTTTCCCCATTACAATTCAAAGCTCTACAAGCCAAAAGGGTTTCCAGTTTGGCTGGTGGAAAAAGGCACTGCTCTTGGTGCTGTGTAAGTACAGATCAGTTCCCTCCAATCCCTTTGGATGATTCTTTCCCCAGCCTTGGGCAGTTTCTTCACATGCATGTGCTAGTCAGTATTCTTCCAATAGGTGAGGGGCCCATGGCAGATATCTGTGGTTTTTATCTGTGCAACTCTCTCTTCTTGGTTACTGTCTGCCCTGAGAGTCTCCCAGAACTCTCAGCTTTATCTCTTCTACTGAGAGCATCTACTGAGCCTTTCTTGGCTCCCCTGCCCTACATCACAGCCTGGAATTTCCAATAAAGGCAGGAATCTGAGACAGTCCGTAGTGCTTTCTTCATTTGCTTTCTGTCTCTTCGAGGTCACTGTCCTTTGTTTCTTGATGTCCAATGTCTTAAAAATCTTTCACATATTTAGTCAGCTTTTTCTGTTTTTCCTTGTTTCAAGCAGGATGGTAAATCTGGTCCCTATTATTCCATCTTGGCAGGAGGCAGAGTTCGGCAATAAAATTTAAATGGAAAACTGTCTAAGAATAGAGCCATGTAGCACAAGAATACAATGTAAATTTGGGACATATCCCACATTTCATTTGTATTCACCCATTTGGTTACAGCTATTTGGAAAATCTTAATTGAAACTACTACAATAGCCCCCTTTTAAATAGGGATGCTATCAATTTCCTGCACTGTTACTTGGCTCTCCACAGCCATGTATGGAGTGATACACGTGCGGCAGGAGAGGCACAGAGGGCAGCTCAAGAGCCTTCAATCCATGCTTTTTTTCCTTCCTGGTAAGGAACCCATTCAATGCAGTGCAGGCATTTGAAATGTAAACTGGTGACATCTGTTTTACTGGTCCCCTGCTGAGTTTGGTTTGCAGAGTGCTATCTGATTCTCTTTAACTTGTTTTGTTTTTTAACTCACCTACAGTGTATGATGATTCAAGCCCTGGTGTATGGAAGTGAGCACAGTAAAAGCAGAGAAACAAAACAGTTCCTTACCCTGGTGCAAAGGTGAGTTTTGAACTTGGCCATCAACCAGGTTATCAAAGTGGATACATAGATATTATGACATCCCTAGATTCATCAAGTTAGGGGTAATTCACCTGTTATCCTGGCTAGTAAGGCAGAATGCCTATCTGTACTACTGATTTGATTAAATTGTGTACAGGGGATAACTACTCTGACTTATGAAAGAGTTCCATTCTGGCTACTCCTTCATAAGTTGGTTCTAACATAAATCAAACACCTTATTTATTTATTTTTTAATTTCATTATTATAGCCTTTCATTATCAGTATCTTTTTAAATCCAATCTTTATTTGTCTTTGGGGGTTGTAAACATTACATGTAAACTTACAGATATATTAATACATACATAAAAACAAAAATCCAAACTCACTGCCATTGAGTCATAATACATACATACCTACATACAAAACTTCAGTGGCATGCCTTGTTTTGCTAGATATATTGTTGGGGGTATATAGCACCTAACCATAACAACGTAAGCAATGCCAGTATTACAGGTAGAGAAATTTGAACAACTTGGTTTCAAATTAACTGATGTTTCTTATGGTAAGATAAGACATCCTGGATGTGATCACACTATAGGCCTAGGGTACAATGAAGTCAGTATCAGTGTCATTAATGAATTCAGAGTTGTCATAGCTGTTGCATGCATGTGCAGTTCAATTGTTATATGTAGTTAGAGTTGAACGTTGCCCAACTTTTATCCCTTATGACTCCTGACACTGACACACCAACCTTATTGTACACCAGGCAATAGCCTACTGTTGTTGTTAAGTGCCGTCGAGTCGTTTCCGACTCATAGTGACCCCATGCACAGCAGAACGAAACACTGCCCTATCCCGTGCCAACCCCACAATCCCTGCTATACTTGA
>NW_006922391.1:311275-315495 GCF_000298275.1 Orycteropus afer afer | reverse complement strand
TTGCATTCCAGTCACCAGTGATAATTAACACATCCTGATTGCATGTTTGGTCAATTTCAGACTGTAGAAGCTGATAAAATTCTTCAATTTCCTCATCTGTTGCTTTGGTGGTTGGGCCTACTGTAGAGCAGGGTTTTGAACAACAAATCATAAACTTGAACATCTGCAAATGAACATCTGAAAACAATAACATCAGCAAATTACACCCTACTATATTGTACGTAGTATATATTACTAGCAACATTGTTATGTTGTTATATGCCATTGAGTTGTCTCTGACTCACAGTGACCCTTTGTACAATAGAACGAAACACTGCCCAGTTTTGTGCTAGCCTCACTATCCCTACTATACCTGAGCCCATTGCTGCAGCCACCCTGTCAATCCATCTTATTGAGGGCTTTCCCCTCTTTTGTTGACCCTCTACTTTGCCAAGCATGACATCCTTCTCCAGAGAATGGTCCTTTCTGACAACATGACCAATGTAGGTGAGATGAAGTTGGGCCATTCTTGCTTCCAAGAAGCATTCTGGCTGCACTTCTTCTAGGACAGATTTGTTAGTTCTTTTAGCATCTGTGGTACTTTCAGCATTCTTTGCCAACACCACAATTCAAAAGCATCAACTCTTCTTTGGTCTTCCTTATTCATCCAGCTCTCATATGCATATAAGGCAATTGAAAATACCATGGCTTGGGTTAGGTGCACCTTAGTCTTCAAGGAGAGATCTTTGCTCGTCAGCACTTGAAAGAGGTCTTTTGCAACAGATTTCCCTGATGCAATATGTCTTTTCTATGTCTTGACTGTTCTTCCATTGGTGATGATTGTAGAAGCAAGTAATAAGAAGCCTTTGACAACTTCAATCTTTTCACCATTCATCGTGATGTTGCTTATTGGTCCAGTTGTGAGGATTTTTGTTTTCTTTATATTGAGGTATAATCCATACTGCAGACTGTAGTCTTCAGTCTTCAAGTGTTCCAAGTCATCCTCCTTTCATCAAGCAAAGTTGTGTCATCTGCATATTGCAAGTTGTTAATGAGCCTTCCTCTAATCCTGATTCACCTTCTTCATATAGTCCAGCTTCTCTGACTATTATTTGCTCAGCATACAGACTGAATAAGTGTGGTGAAAGGATACAACCCTGATACATTCCCTTCCTGAGTTTAAACCATGCAGTATCCCCTTGTTCTGTTTAAATGACAGCCTCCTGGTCTATGTACAGGTTCCTCATGAGCACAATTAATACTGCTCCTGGAATTCCCATTTTTCTTAAGTTATCCATAATTTGTAACGAGCCACATAATCAAATGCTTTTGCACAGTCAATAAAACACAAGTAAACATCTTTCTAGTATATTTTGCTTTGAGCCAAGATCCATATGACATCCCTTGCTCCACATCTCCTTCCAAATCCAGCTTGCATTTCTGAAAGTTCTCTGTCAATATACTACTATAAATTTTTTTTGTATTATCTTCAGTAAGATTTTACTTGCATGTGATATCAGTGATATTGTTTGATAATTTCCACATTCTGTGGAATCATCTTTCCTTGGAATGGGTACAAATATGGATATATTCCAGCCAGTTGGCCAGGTAGCTGTCATCCAAATCTCTTAGCATAGTTCAGTGAGTGCCTCCATTGTGGCATCTGTTTGTTGAAACATCTCAATGGGCATTCCATCAATTCCTGGAATCTTTTGCCAGTTTTGCCAATTCCTTTAGTGCAGCTACAATTTCTTCCTTCAATACCATTGGTTCTTGATCATATGCCACCTCCTGAAATGGATAATCATCTACCAATTCTTTTTGGTATAGTGATTCTGTATATTCCATCCATCTTCTTTTGATGTTTCCTGCATCATTACTAAGAATAAGATGTAAAAAAAAAAAAAAAAAAAAAAAAACCCAGAATACATAGATAGTCATAAGTGCATAACTTAAAAACACTATAAGTTGGGGATTACATGTAGTCCATTTCTTGCAGTGTCTCAGAATCCTGTGTTATAGGGGCCTACTGCTAGAATATTTAATATTTCTAATACCCCATTCAGTGCTCAGCAGTATAGCCAAATCCTACAAGACAGTGTCTCAGCTAACACTCTATGATAGCTATAATATAGGTTTATAAAAAATAATGTTGTTGGACTTCCGGTAAGATGGAGGAATAGGCAGACAGGCGACACAGACCCTCTTCAACAAAGAAAAGAAAAACCAATTGACAGAGATACAGAAGATAATCCTGGAACCCTAAGCTTTGAAAGGAACTATACAGAAGTGGATTAGGCACCAACTAGTGGAAAAACCTGAACAAAAACAGTGTGTTCAGAGATGGTAGAGCTGCGGACTGTCAGCTACTCTGACGGAACAAACAGCCTGAATAGTTCCAAGTGGTGTTGGGACCTGATAATTGACCTAAAAAAGATCACCCCTGGTCACCAAGGGCTGCAGGGATAACTGAGCTGGTGGCCTATGATTAGGAAGGGAAACAGCAAGGTGGGAAACAACCTGACCTGTTGACTTTCCACTGTCCGGAAGGTGCAGCCATTTTGATTGTTTACACGCAGCAGCCATTTTAGCTATTTAAAATGACTGAGGGCACAGCCATTTTGAATCTTTACAAGTGGCAACCATTTTGGATTATAAAGTGATAGCATCCTCATTCAGATTCTAGGGATCTAGGAATAGGCTCCATTGCCCAAGAGTGGCAGGGACATACGAGAAGCTGACAAAAGGAAAGGAGACAGGTAGTAAGTGTATAAGTGCTGCCCACTAGCAAATAGAGGAGCACAGCACAGTACCCTGCTTGAGTAGATAACATACAAACAAGACAAAGAAAATGAAAATCGTGGGCAAGTCACTCCCACATACAATCATCAATTAAATATAAACACAAAAATGTCACAATGCCTCGGAGACAACAGAGCATCACAGTCCACACAAAAAAGCAGGATAAAGCCGGAGAAACAAGGGACTAGGATATGGACCCAAAACCCATCCCTGAGGAAGACGCAGCACTGGAACTACCTGATAAGGAATTCAAAACAGTTACATTTAGGTATCATCAACGAATTGAGAGACAGATCAAGGAAAACATAGAGAAAACCCTAGAACAATTTCAAAAGACAACATAAGAACAAAATGACAAACTAAATGAAAAATTAGAAATTATTCAAAATCTACTCACAGAAATCCAGAAGATTAATACTAAATTTTCAGAAATAGGTAAGACATTGAATGGGCAAAGGAGCACAATTGAATCAGTGGAAGACAGAATTAGGAAGATTAAAGGCAAATACCTGAACATTTCTTTGGAAAGGGGTAAATCAGAAAAAAGATCAAAACAAAATGAAGAAAGCCTAATATTTATGTGGGATACCATCAAAAGGAATAACCTACATGTAATCAGTTTTCCAGAACAGGAAGAGACAAATAAAACCTCAGAGAAAATTGTCAAAGATTTGTTGGAAGAGAATTTTCCTGGTATGATGAAAGACGAAAATATATCCATTCAGGATGTCCAAAGAACCCCAAACAGGATAGACCCCAAAAGAAAATCACCCAGACATATCATCATCAAACTCACCAAAACCAAAGACAAAGAAAGAATCATGAAAGCATGGGAAAATCGAAAAGTTGCTTACAAGGGGCAACCAATAAGACTAAGCTCAGAGTTCTCAACAGAAACCATGCAGGCGAGAAGACAATGGGATGGTATATATAAAACACTGAAGGAGAAAAATTTCTAACCAAGAATTATGTACCCAGCAAAATTGTCCCTCAAATATGATGGTGAAATTAGGACATTTCCAAATAAGCAGAAATTAAGGGAATTTTTTTAAACCAGACTAACCTGCCAAGATATGTTAAGGGGAGTCCTTTGGCCAAAGAAGCAACAACAGCCAACAACAACTGACCATTAACATACACGATAATATAACCCAGAAACCAACCAAGCTATCGAAGTATCCAAAGTAAATAATCCTATGAGATTGTAAACAGGGAACCAGAGACATCAATTGACAAATGAGGACAACTACAAATCAAAAAGAGGGAAAAACTGTGTTGTTACAGAACTGCTAGATGGTAGGAAAGCCAAGACAACTACAAGATAGAACGGACTGTTCTAAACTTGGGAAAAAAAAACTATAAATCACAGGGTAACCTCAGAGAAAAATGATAAACCTTCACATCAAAAAAGAGGACCAGCATAAATATTCAGCAAATAC
>NW_006922391.1:310262-310862 GCF_000298275.1 Orycteropus afer afer | reverse complement strand
TGTTGTTAGGTGCTGTCAAGTCAATCAAGTCAATTCCAACTCATAACAACCCTGTATACTACAAAATGCCCAGTCCTGTGCCATCCTCAAAACCATCGCTATGCTTGAGCCCATCATTGCAGCCAGTATACCAGTCCATCTTGTTGATGGTCTTTCCCTTTTTCACTGATCCTCTACTTTACCAAGCATGATATCCTTCTCTAGGGATTGGTCCCTTCTGACAACATGACCAAAGTATGAGAGATGAAGTCTGGCCATTCTCACTTCTAAGCAGTATTCCACCTGTACTTCCTCCGAGACATATGTGGTCCTTCTTTTAGTAGGCCATGGTACATTCAGTATTCTTCACTAGCATCACAATTCAAATGCATCAATTCTTCATTGCTCTTGCTTATCCATTGTCCAATTCTCATGTACACATGAGACAAATGAAAATACCATGGCTTGGGTCAGGAGCACCTTGGTGTTCAAAGTGGTATCTTTGTTCTTAAGCACTTTAAACAGTTTCTTTTTGTAGCAGAATTCCCAAATGCAATATATTGTTTGATTTCTTAACTGCTGCTTCCATTGGTCCACATTCTACTTTGGTGAGTAGGAACT
>NW_006922391.1:305730-308822 GCF_000298275.1 Orycteropus afer afer | reverse complement strand
AAAAAAAAAAAAGCTTGCAAGCAGCCATCTAGATGCAGTGAAGGGTCTCTCCTCATCCAGAGCAAAGAACAATGAAGAAAACCAAAGACACATGGAAACCATTAGTCCAAGGGACTGGTATCCATGTGATCCTCAGCCTGTATGACTATAAGACCAGAAGAACTAGATGGTGCCTGGTTACCACTGTAATCATTAAAAAAAAAAAAAAAAACAGGATCAGGTATGCTGGTCTGATAGAGCCTGGTGGAACCCATGAGACTATGGCCCCTAGCTGCCCTTCAGGTTTGGAATTGAACCCACTCCTGTGGCTTCCAGCCAAACAACAGACAGGCATATGAGCTGAACATTTACATTAGGTAGATACTCTCCTTGGAGATATCAATCATGGGAGAATAGAAGTGGTGTGTGTGCACCGGGAGATAGCTCAGTGGGCAGGAGTGCAGGGCAGGGAAGGACACAGGGAAGAGGTAACTATGGTGAGGAAGTGGGAGGGGAGCTATTGCATTGTGGGAAATTGTGGTCAATGTCATGAGACAGGGTGTATGTGAGCTGCTGTAGGGGAAATGAATTTTCTCTGTAAACTTTCACCCAAATCACAATAAAAATTAAAAAAAAAAAAAAAGAACCAATGATTTTGAAGGGAGAAATCAAAGCTGCACTGAAGGAACTGGTGAAAAACAAGGTTCCAGGAATTGATGGGATACCCACTGAGATGTTTAAACAAATGGATGCTGTGCTAGAGGCACTTACTCATCTATACCAAGAAATTTGGAAGACAGATACCTGGCCAACTGACTGGAAGAGATCCATATTTGTACCCATTCCAAAGAAAGGTGATCCCACAGAAGGTGGAAATTATTGAACATTATCATTAATACCACATGCTAGTAAAATTTTGCTGAAGTTAAGTCAAAAACATTTGCAGCAAAATACTGGCAGGGAACTTCCAGACATGCAAGCTGGATTCAGAAGAGGATGTGGAACAAGGTTATCATTGCTGATGTCAGATGGATCTTGGCTGAAAGTAAAGAATACCAAAAAGATATTTACTTGTGTTTTATAGACTATGCAAAGGCATTGGACTGTGTGGATCATAACACATTATGGATAACACTGAAAAGAATGGGAATTCCAGAATATTTATCTGTGCTCATGCAAAACCTGTACATAGACCAGGAAGCTGTCATTCAAACAGAAAAAGGAAATACTGCATGGTTAAAATAAGGAAGAGAGTGTGTCAGGGTTGTATCCTTTCACCATACTTACTCAATCTGTATGCTGAGCAAATAATCCAAGAAGCTGGATTACATGAAGAAGAACATGGCATCAGGATTGGAGAAAGAGTCATTAACAACCTGTGATATGCAGATGACACAGACTTACTTGGTGAAAGTGAGGATGCTTGAAGCACTTATTGATGAAGATTAAAGTCTGCTGTATGGATTACACCTCAACATAAAATAAAAACCCTCACAACTGGCCCAATAACCAGCATCAGAATAAATGGAGAAAAGACTGAAGTTGTCAAAGATTTCATATTACTTGGTTCCACAATCAACACTAATGGTAGCAGCAATTAAGACATCTGATGATGTATTGCACTGGGCAAATCTGCAAAAAAAAAAAAAAAAAAAAAAGACCTCTTTAAAGTGCTCAAGAGGAAAAATGTCTTTTTGAAGACTAAAAGTATACCTAACCCCAAGCCATGGTGTTTTTAGTCACCTCATATGAATGTGAAAGCTGGACAATGAATAAGGAAGACTGAAGAAGAGTTGGTATTTTTGAGTTGTGGTGTTGGTGAAGAATACTGAAAGTACCATGGACTGCCAGAAGAACTAGCAAATCTGTCCTGGAAGAAGTGCAACCAGAATTCTCCTTGGAAGCAAGACTGGCCAGACTTCATCTCACCTACTTTGGTCATGTTGTCAGAAGGGACTAATCCCTGGAGAAGGATGTCATGCTTGGTAAAGTGGGGGGTCAGCGAACAAGGGGAAGGCCCTCAACCAGATGGATTGACACCATGGCTGCAACGATGGGCTTAGGTATAGCAAGGATTGTGATGCTGGCGCAGAACCAGGTAGTGTTTCATTCTGTTGTACATAAGGCCGGTATGAGTCAGAGCAGACTTCACAGCACCTAACTACAACAACAGCCCAAGCTTTGGTATGTTCATTTGTCTCATATGCGTGTGAAAGCTAGACTATGAATCAGGAAGAACGAAGAGCTGGACTATGAATCAGGAAGAATGAAGAGAAATTCATATGCATTTGAATTTTGGTGTTGGTGAAAAGTGCAGACAATACCATGGACTTCCAGAAGAACAAACAAAACTTTCCTGGAAGAAGTACAGCCAGAATGCTCCTTTAAAGCATGAATCACTAGACTCTGTCTCACCTGCTTTAGTTATGTTGTCAGAAGGGATCATTCCCTGGAGAAAGATATCATGCTTGGTAAAGTAGAGGATCAGCAAAAAAGGGGAAGACCCTCAATGAGACGGACTGACACAGTGGCTGCAACCATGACCTTAAGTATAGCACAGATTGTGAGGATGGTGCAGGACCAGGCAGTGTTTTGTTCTAGTGTACATAGGTTGCAGTGAGTCAGAGCTGATGTGATGGCACCTAACAGCAACAAACAGAGGTCAAGTCTTATGGGATTTAGTTGTTGTCTGCAACATTCATAATGGGAGTCATCATCGTCTTTTTTCATAACATGTTTAGAATTTAAGTAAAAGAGTACTTGGGCAAACTTGCCACCTTCTTTATCCTTGGAATATCCCTGAAGTTGACTCATCTCAGAATGATGTTGACCTTGAACTATTCTACAAAAGCAGAATGAAAATCTTTTGAATGTATACTGAATCCCTAAAACTGACGTAGGTCATATCTGTAGAGTATTTCATTTAATCCCCACAAATGTAATAGCTCTCATTTGACAGAAGGGAACTTGACATTTTGTAAAAGAACTTGCCTTAATTCACTCAGTTTGTCTTAGATTTGAACCCAACTAAAATTCCCTTGGGAGCTCTGGTAGCATAGTGCCTAAGGCACTTGACTGCTAACCAGAAGGCTGGCGGTTCACACCCACCAGCC
>NW_006922391.1:302673-305345 GCF_000298275.1 Orycteropus afer afer | reverse complement strand
TTCCGAGGAGTGGCTGGTGGGTTTGAACCGCCAGCCTTCTGGTTAGCAGTCAAGTGCCTTAGCCACTATGCTACCAGAGCTCCCCCATCTGATCCCCACCCATGTCAGTCAGAGCTACACCTGAAGCAGGCCCAACAGAAGACTTTCTCTTATTCTATCATTATCCAGAGAAAGAGGTTTTCTAGCCTCTCAGCAATGGCCATGTTAGAAAGGTAGAAAAGGTCAGCCAGAGGGCAGTATGGGGAACTTTGTCCCTGACCATAGCATGCATGAAATTATATTTTCTTAATAAATAATCATAAAAGTACTGTGGCTGCCCTTCCTTCCTCTTTCACAGTATACTGCCTTAATAATCACAGTAATATAGATTATTGTCATATCCTTCCATATCCCTAGCATTTTATTATGTATTTATAGACACTATTTCTGATCCATAAATGGCCTTAGTAGGTAGGTATTTTGATTTCACCATGTTCAAATAAGGAAACTGAGGCTCAGAACATTTGAGTATGTTGTTTAAATCACATCGCTTGTTTAAAGTCAGTAGTAAGATGTGAACCCAGTTCTGTCATACTCAACAAATGCACTTTTCACCATGCAGTAGGGACTCAGCTGGGTGATCTGAGTATCCTTATGCAGACACTTGGTCAGCAGGGAGGTCTCTGGAGCCTCATTTTACAGATAGCAAAACAGGACTAATTTGCACAAGTTACTAACTTACCCAGATGAGGCAGAGCTGAGATTCTAAGCTAAATCACTCTGACTGCAGATGAGTGTTGCTGACATTCTGAAGGTTCATGGTCTGGACTTCAAACTCAGACTCCACCATTTAGTTTTCCAACCAGGGGAATACTTAGCCTCTCTCAATCTGTATTTTCTCATCACTAAAATAATAGTTCCTTCCTCAGAAAGTGGGGTTTCTGCAAATTGATGAGATCAAATATAACACAGCACTTGGGACAGAGCCTGGCAGGTTTTCAATGATCAATGAATGCCATAATAATAATAAGAAGAATGATAAGGAGAAAGGGGTGAGGGAGAGAGAAGGAAAAGAAGAATTCTCATTCTGACATGCTAGAAATAATAGGTTAGAATGTTTAAATTTGAGGCTTCTGTATATCATCATGGCCATTATTATTTTATGAGTAATGGTTAAAGAGTATCAAGTATATAATTTATAAATTATTTAAATAACCTGTGTTGTTAACCTGCTTGTCACTTACTAAGAATATGTCACCTTAGGCAACTTACTTTATCTCCTTAAGCCTTGGTTTCTCCATCACTATACTGCAGGTAACAGTATACCACATAGAGTTACTGTGAGTTTTAAATAAAATAATGTCTATAACATGCTTAGCCCAGAACCTGGCAGAATATGGACTCAATAAATGTTAGTCTTGATGGAGGCTTTCCTCACCCTTCCATAGCACACTGTCTTATGTTTTCAGGACAACAGGTCAAAATATTAGAAAGCAGGGATAACTTTTCACCAATAACTTAGCTAGTGCTGCTATAACAAAAATACCACAAGTGAGTGACTTTAAAAACAGAATTAATTTTCTCATGATTAGGAGACTAGAAGCCTGAGTTCAGCATGTGAGCGTGTGGCTTTCTTTTTCTGTTGGCTCTGGAGGAAGGTCCTTGTCTCTTCTGAGCTTCTGCTCCTGGGATTTTCTTGTGGCCGGGCATCTCTCTACTCCCATCTCTGCTGCTTAATCAGCTCCTTTTATACAGGACTGACTCAAGACAAAACAAAACAAAACAAAACCCAAAACCTACCCAAATCCTGTCTTGTTAACATAACAGGCAATGAAATGGGATTATAACCACAGGCATGGAGGTTAGGATTTACAGCACATATTTTGGGGGGACATAATTCAGTCCATAACAGCCAGCCTATATTGTAAGGTGGAAAATTTGATAATTTGAATCTCTGAACATATCTAGAGTACATTTTGTACTTTGAAGGTAATAGTAATAAACTAAAAGAGTAAAACATAATTTCACAGTACAAATGCATGATGCTTCTTTCAGTTAGGCACAACAGTTCTACTCAGCTTGTCTTTAAAAAGGCAAACTTCCCAACAGTGGACCTTAGTTCCTCAGTCACCTACATCTGTCTGCTTTTCCCTCCAGTCTGTATGTTCCTCATCCATGATTGGAAAAGAATTGTAGGAGGAGAAATTAGGAGACACTGGGTCTGGTGGGGTAGTGACTAAGGCATTTGAGTGCTAAGCAGAAGGCTGGCGGTTCAAACCCATGAGCCACACCTTGGAAGGAAGACTGGGAAATCTACTTCCATAGAGATACCACCTCAGAAACCTAAGGAGGGGTCGCTGTGAGTTGGAATCAACTAGCTGCCATTGAGTTTGGTTTGGTTTATTGTTGTTAGGTGCCGTTGAGTTGTCTCCAACTCATAGCGACCCTTTGCATAACAGAATAAAAGCTGCAAGGTCCTGTGCCAGCCTCACAATCCTTGCTATACCTGAGCCCATCATGGCAGCCACTGTGTCTGTCCATCTTGTTGAGGGCCTTCCCCTTCTTCATTGACCCTCCAAACTTTACCAAGCATGATATCCTTCTCCAGGGAATGGTTCCTTCTGACAACATGACCAAAGTAGGTGAGATGAAGTCTGGCCATTCTCACTTCCAAGGAGCATTCTGGCTGCACT
>NW_006922391.1:296346-300103 GCF_000298275.1 Orycteropus afer afer | reverse complement strand
CAATGATATCCCTCATTCCATACCCTCTTCTGAATCCAGCCTGCATTTCTGGAAGCTCTCCGTCAACACACTGCTGCAACCATTTTTGAATTATCTTCAATAAGATTTCACTTGCATGAGATATTAATGATACTGTTTGATAATTTCCACATTCTGTGGGATCACCTTTCTTTGGAAAGGGTACAAATATGGATCTCTTCCAGTCAGTCGGCAAGGTCTTCCAAATCTTTTGGTGTAGCCAAGGGAGTGCCTCCAGCGGGGCATCCGTTTGTTGAAACATCTCAATGGGTATTCTGTTAATTCCTAGAGCCTTGTTCTTTGCCAATTCCTTTATCATAGCTTCGACTTCTTGCTTCAGTACCATTGGTTCTTGAACATATGCCACCTCCTGAAATGGATGAACATCAACCAATTCTTTTTGGTACAATGACTCTGTGTATTCCTTCCATCTTCTTTTGATGCTTCCTGCATCATTCAGTAGTTTGCCCATAGAATCTTTAATATTGTAACTCGAGGATTTAATTTTTTCCTAAGTTCTTTCAGCTTGAGAAATGCTGAGTGTGTTCTTCCCTTTTGGTTTTCTAACTCCAGGTCTTTGCACATTTCCTTATAGTAATTGGCTTTGTCTGCTCAAGCTGCTCTTTGAAGTCTTCTGTTCAGCTCTTTTATCTTGTCATTTCTTCAATTTGCTTTAGCTACTCTCCATTCAAGGGCAATTTCAGAGTCTCTTCTCACATCCACTTGGTCTTTTTTTCCTTTTCTGTCTTTTTAATGACCTTTTGCTTTCTTTACGGATGATGTTCTTGATGTCATCCCACAATTCTGGTTTTTGGTCATTGGTGTTCAATGCATCAAATCTATTCTTTCGATGGTCTCTAAATTCAGGAGGGATATATTCAAGGTCATATTTTGGTTCTCATGGACTTGTTTTCATTGTCTTCAACTTAAACTTGAATATAATCAGTTGATGGTCTGTTCTACCATTAGCTCCTGGCCTTATTTTGCCTGAAGATATTGAGATTTTCAATTGCCTCTTGCCACAAATGTAGTCAGTCTTATTACTTTGCATTTCATCTGGCGAAGTCCACGTGTGTAGCCACCATTTGTGTTGTTGAAAAAAGATATTTGCAATGAATGAGTCGTTGGTCTTGCAAAATTTCATCATGCAATCTCCAGCATTATTTCTATCACCAAAGCCAAGTTTTCCAACTACCAGTGATTCTTCTTTGTTTCCAACTTTTTCATTCCAATCTCTAGTGATAATTAACACATCTTGATTGCATATTTGGTCAATTTCAGACTGCAGAAATTAAAGATAAGAATCTTCAATTTCCTTATCTTTAGCTTTGGTGGTTGGTGCATAAGTTTGAATAATAGTAGTATTAACTGGTCTTCCTTGTAGGCACATCGATATGATCCTATCAGTGACAGCATTGTACTTCAGGACAGATCTTGAAACATCCTTTGTGATGATGAATGCCACACCATTCCTCTTTAAAGTGTCATTCCCGGCATAGTAGATCATATGGTTGTCTGATTCAAAATGGCCAAAACTGGTCCATTTCAGCTCACTAATGCCTAGGATATGAATCTTTATGCATTCCATTTCAATTTTGACAACTTCCAATTTTCCTAGATTCATACTTCGTACATTCCATGTTCTGATTATTGATGGATGTTTGCATCTGTTTCTATTGATTTTGAGTCATGCCCCATGAAACAGTGGAGGTCCTGAAAGCTTTATCTATATCATTAAGGTCATCTCTACTCTGAGGAGTCAGCTCTTCCCCAGTCAAATTTTGAGTGCCTTCCAACCTGATGGGCTCATCTTCTGGCACTATATAGGACAGTATTTCAGGGCTGTTCATAAAGTTTTCCAGTAAAATATCAGACAGTGTTTCACTGCTATTCATAAGGTTTTCACTGGCCAATTGTTTGAGAAGTGGATGGCCTCCTCCTTCTTCCGAGTCCGTCTTAGTCCAGAAGCTCAGCTGAAGCCTGTCCACCATGGGTAACCCTACAGGCATTTTGCAACACAGTGGCATAGCCTCCAGTCACACAGCAACACACAAGCCACCACAGGACAAACTGGCAGAATGTTTGTCTCCTTAGTTGTTCCTAACCCCTCTGCACCTGCCTACCAAAGGCAGTGGCCTTAAAATGGAGCCACAAGCGAAAAGAAGCCCCCGAGCCCCACCCAGCCTACCTCAGGCCCTGGCCTTAATAAAAAGCTGCCCCCAAGCAAAAAGCAGCCCCCAAGCCCTGGGCCACCTACCCCAGGTCCTGGCCTTATTGAGCTGCTCCAAGCAAAAAGAAGGCCCCAGCCCTGGGCCCACCTACCTCGGGCCCCAGCCTTAATACAGAGCCACACCCTAGTGAAAAGCAGCCTCCAAACCCCAGACCTATCTACCTTGGGTCTCGCTTAGTACAGAGCCACATCCAAGTGAAAAGCAGCCTCCAAGCACTTAGCCTGCCTACTTCAGGCCCCAGCCTCAGTATAGAGACTTCCACAAGGGAGAAGCAGCCTCAAGCCCCAGACTCACCTACCTCAGGTCTTGGTCTTAATAAAGAGCTGCCCCTAAGCAAAAAGCAGCCCCCAAACACTGGGCCTGCCTACCTCAGGCTCTGGCCTTAATATAGAGCCACCCTAAGCAAAAAGCAGCCCCCAAACCCCAGGCCGGCCTACCTCAGGCTCTGGCCTTAATATAGAGCCACCCCAAGCAAAAGCAGCCCCCAAGCTCCAGGCTGACCTTCCTCATGCCCTGGCCTTAATATAGAGCCATCTTCAAGTGAAAAGCAGCCTCCAAGCCCTGGGCCTGCCTACCTCAGGTCCCAGCCTTAATATCATACTCATTAGTTTGGTTTGACACAACATAATTCAGACTTTAGGTTGTGTGAGTTTCCTTAGGTGCTTGGAGACTAGTTCTGTCTGTAAATGACAGTGAGACCTGGACTTACCAAGAAAGCCCATATAAGGGGGAAAGGAGCCTTTTGAAGGACTCTGCTGAAGCAGAAGTTGAGTCAGTCAAGGTTTTTCTTTTCCTGAAACAAGCCCATATCTCTTTCCTCAAGAACTGCTGAGTGAAGCCATGGGAGCAGCTGCCAAAGCCCAGATGTCAAGAACCAGTACCAGGATTGTTCCCTCCGCTTTGGCATCTCACGAGACTAATCAACCCCAGACGGATTTCCTGTAACTTGCCTAGTTTTCCAATGCGCTTGTGTGCTTTTTATCCCACCTCCTCTGGAAACCCAGTGACAACACGCACTGGACTTTTATTGCTAGGAGTCCAAATTCTTGGTCTCTGAAACTTCTGCAAAGAAGTTAGAGCAGAAGTGACTCAATGAAATGAGTTCATTATAAGATCAGAAGATAGCTGCAAGGGCCTCAAATAAGATTTCAATGTATAGAAAGGGCACAGATAATCTCAGAAAAACTTAGAGGTTGTTTGTTGTGTTGTTGAGTGTATTGAGTTGGGTTTTGACTCATAGCTACCCTGAAATTTTACAGAGAAGATTCATTTTCCATTCAGTAGTTTACAGACATTTTGTTTAGTGAAACTGATTACAATCCCCATAGTGTAGCAGCTCTCTTCCCCCTTCCTCCCTGTGATTACCCTTTCCCTGTGTCCTTCTTATTCATTCCTACCTCCCTAGCTTTCTCCCTGCCCAAATGCTGCCTTTCTTGTCTCCCATAGGCTGTGCAAGGAGCTCTGGTGGCATAGTGCCTAAGGTATTTGACTGCTAACCAGAAGGCTGG
>NW_006922391.1:293901-295946 GCF_000298275.1 Orycteropus afer afer | reverse complement strand
CAAATTCACTGCCGTTGAGTCGATCCTGACTCGTAGCGACCCCTCCTTAGGTTTCCGAGGTGATACCACTATGGAGGAAAATTGCTCAATCTTTCTTCCAAGGAGTGGCTGGTGGGTTTGAAACACCAACCTTCTGGTTAGCAGTCAAATGCCTTAGGCACTACGTTTAAGATATAGTTCTTGTTAGGAAAATAAACACTCATGACCAGATTACAAGTCAGTCTGTACTAAGTGTTTAACAGAAATGCAAATAAAGAAGACACATACTAAATGGTGAGTCTGGAAATGCGGGTAGAAATTGCATGTTGTGAGGGTAAGGTGTTGGGTGGGTGGAGGCTGGCTCTTCAAAGAAAAGTCGAATATCAGCAGGTGGAGAAGTAGTCAGAAGAAATCCATCCAGCATAAACAGAAGCATAATGGCATGGATCCACTTGATGTTTCTGAGGAAAAGTAAGTCGCCTCAAGTGGTTGTAGCTTAAGGTATATGAGTGGGAACATGCTGGAAGTGAGTCTGGAAAGATAGATTGGGGCCAGACTATGGAATGTTTTATGTGCCATGCCAAGAAGTTTAGAATTTATTCAGTAGGCAGAGGCCAGTATAGGAAGGTTTTGAGCAGGATGTGATATTATTAATTATTGGCTTTAGAGCAGTAACTAAAAACAACGGGAAGGATAGGTAGGACCTAAGGAGATATTAGAAGTAAGGAGAACAGTTAAATGGTTGGTGCAATAGTCCAAGAAAGAGAGCCTTAATTATCTAAAGCCATACTAGAAGAAATATGGAGAGAATGGATTGAGAAAAAATTTATAGTCTGTATGGTAGACATTTGGATCAATTAGATGTAAGGTTGATAGAAGTAGCAGTCAAAAGTGTCTTTAAAATTTCTACCTTAGGCAACATTGAATGGCAATGCAATTAAATGAAATACTATAAGCAAAGAAGATTATCTTGGGGGATTGTCTAGGGAGACTGAGGAAGATAATGATTTCCACTGTGGATATGCTGAGTTTGACATACCCCCAATACATTCACTTGGCAATGTCTAGTAGGCCAATTGACCTTATGGACTAGGAGCTCAAGGAGACAGATTGAGAAGTCAAGGGAATGGATGAGATAACCAATAAAATATGTATATGTGAAGACAGACTGTTTATTAGGAAAAAAATTTGGAGAACACCTCCACTTATTTTGGTGGGAATATAGTGTGGTGATTTGGAATCAGAACAGCTGGGCTAAAATTTGAGCTCTTCCACTTACCTGGAACTCCTTAAGTCTTACTTTCTTCATCTATAAAAATGGAAATAATAAGAGCACTTCTGTTTTAAGTGCTTTACTTAAAGCCTGACACATAGAAAGCTTCTATGAAATGTTAATTATTTTAATTATTATTATTTAATTATTTAGGGGTCACACAGAAGGAAGAGGAACTGGGAAGGAGACTCAGAAAGAGTCCTTAGAGAATTAGAAGAGTCGGGAAAGACTAAAAAGGAAATCAAAGGAGGAAAAAGTTTTAAGGAGGGAGTTGTCAATATCATTATCACAAAAGATACAGAGGAGTAGTGCAAAGAAGAGGAAATGCAAATGGCCAACAACCATAAAATAATTCCAATCTCACAGAAATAAATTCAAAACATGAAATACCATTTTTATTTTTTAGGCCCAGTCTGTCAAAAGTATGGTGAGATTAGCCCTCTTGGTATTCTGTTGATGGAACCGTTTGTTTATACTACCTTTTTGGTGGACATCTGGCAAAATTTATTAAAGTGGTTAGTACCACTCTAATAACTTTGAGTCTGAAATGTCATATCTACGAATCCATGTTTTTAAATACTTGCACTAATGCATGAAAATATATATTTAAAAAAAAAAAAAACTGCCATTGAGTCAATTCCAACTCATAGCACCCCCCATTGGGTTTCCAAGGCGGTAAATCTTTACGGAAGTAGATTGCCTCAGCTTCCTTCCACGAAGTGGCTGGTAGGTCTGAACCACCAACCTTCTGGTTAGCAGTCAATGCCTTAGTCACTACACCACCAGAGCTCCT
>NW_006922391.1:290128-293645 GCF_000298275.1 Orycteropus afer afer | reverse complement strand
CAACCACTGTGTCAGTCCATCTCATTGAGGGCCTTCCCCTTTTTCATTGACCCTCCACTTTACCAAGCATGATATCCTTCTCCAAGAAATGGTCTCTTCTGACACAGTGACCAAAGTAGATGAGACAAAGTCTGGCCATTCTTGCTTCCAAGGGGCATTCTGGCTGCACTTCTTCCAGGACAGATTTATTAGTTCTTCTGGCAGTCCATGGTTAGTTCTTCTGGCGGTTCATGGTTTTCAGTATTCTTTTCAGTATTCTTTGGCAACACCACAACTCAAAAGCATCAACTCTTCTTCAGTCTTCCTTATTCATTGTCTAGCTCTCACATGCATAAGAGGTGATTGAAACACCATGGCTTGGCTTAGGCACACCTTAGTCTTCAAAGAGACATCTTTGCTCCTGAGCACTTTAAAGAGGTCTTTTGCAGCAGATTTGCCCAGTGTAATATGTCATCTGATTTCTTGACGGCTGCTTCCATTGGTGTTGATTGTGGAACCAAGTAATATAAAATCTTTAACAACTTCAACCTTTTTCTCCATTTATTGTGATGCTGCTTATTGGTCCAGTTTGAGAATTTTTGTTTTCTTTATGTTGACGTGTAATCTATTCTGCAGATTGTAGCCTTTAATGTTCATCAGTAAGTCCTTCCAGTCATCTTAATTCTCAACAACAAGCAAGGTTGTGTGGTCAGCGTATCCTAGGTTGTTAATGAGTCTCCCTCCAATCTTGATGCCTTGTTCTTCATACAGTCCAGCTTCTCAGATTATTTGCTCAGCATGCAGATTGAATAAGTATGGTGAAAGGATACAACATTGATGCATTCCTTTCCTGATTTTAAACCATGCAGTATCCCCTTGTTCTGTTTGAATGACACCTCCTGGTCTATGTACAGGTTCCTCATGAGCACAATTAAGTGTTCTGGAATTCCCATCCTTCTTAATGTTATCCATATTTTGTTATGATCCACACAGTTGAATGCTTTTGCATAGTCAGTAAAACACAAGTAAACATCTTTCTGGTATTCTTTGCTTTTAGCTAAGATCCATCCATCTGGCATCAGCAATGATATCTCTTGTTCCATGTCTTCTTCTGAATCCAGCTTGTATTTCTGGAAGTTCCCTGTCAATATACTGCTGCAAACGTTTTTAAACTTATCTTCAGCAAGATTTTACTTGCATGTGATATTCATGATATTTTTCAATAATTTCCACATTCTGTGGGATCACCTTTCTTTGGAATGGGTAAAAATATGGATCTCTTCCAATTAGTTGGCCAGGTAGCTGTCTTCCAAATCTCTTGGCATAGGTGAGTAAGTGACTCCAGTACAGCATCCATTTCTTTGAACATCTGAATGGTATTCCGTCAATTCCTGGAACCTCGTTCTTCACCAATTTCTTCAGCGAAGCTTCTACTTCTTCCTTTAATACCATTGGTTCTGGATCCTATGCAACCTCCTGAAATAGATAAACATCGACCAATTCTCTTTGGTACAGTGACTCTGTGTATTCCCTCCATCTCGTTTTGATGTTTCCTGCATTATTCATTATTTTGCCCATTGTTGTTGTTGCTGTTATGTGCTGTCAAGTTATCCCCAACTCATAGAAACCTTATGCAACAGAACGAAACACTGCCCAGTAATATATCAGACAGTGTTTCACTGCTATTCATAAGGTTTTCACTGGCCAATTCTTTGAGAAGTGGATGGCCTCTTTCTTCTTCCGAGTATGTCTTAGTCTGGAAGCTCCACTGAAAACTGTCCAACGTCGGTGACCCAGGTAGCATTTGAAACACCAGTGGCAGAGCCTCCAGACTCACAGCAACAATCAAGCCACCACAGTGTGACAAACTGACAGACAAGTTTGTCTCCCTTAATTGTTCCAAATTGCTCCGATTTTGTTCATGGAATTTTTCAGTATTGCAATTTGAGGCTTGAATTTGTTCTTCAGTTCTTTCAGCTTGAGCTAGTGAGTTCTTCTCTTTTGGTTTTCTAACTCCAGGTCTCTACACATTTCATTATGATAATTGACTTTGTCTTCTGGAGCTGCTCTTTGAGATCTTCTGTTCAGCTCTTTTATCTTGTCATTTCTTCCATTTGCTTTAGCTACTCTCCTTTCAAGAGCAAATTTCAGTCTCTTATGACATTCATTTTGGTCTTTTCTTCGTTTCCTCCCTTTTTAATGACCTTTTGATTTCTTCATGTATAATGTTCTTGATGCCTTCCCACAATTCATTTGGTTTTCGGTCATTGCTGTTCAATGTGTCAAATCTGTCCTTCAGATGGTCTCTAAATTCAGGGGGCATTAATCAAGATCATATTTTGGCTCTCATGAACTTTTTTGTCTTCAGTTTCAACTTGACCTTGCATATGAGCAGTTAATGGTCTGTTCCAGTCAGCCCTGGACCTTGTTTTGGCTGAACACATCAAGCTTCTCCATTGCCTATTTGCAGAGATGTAGTTGATTCCTATGTATTCTATCTGGTGAAATCCACCTATACAGCCATCATTTATGTTGTTGAAAAAAGGTATTTGCAACGAAGAAGTCATTGCAAAATTCCATCATGCTATCTCTGCCATCATTTCTTTTCACCTAGGCCCTATTTTCCAACTACTATTGATTATTCTTTGTTTCCAACTTTTGCATTCTAATCACCAGTAATAACACAATCTTGATGGCATGTTTGGTCAATTTCAGATTGCAGAAGTTGGTAAAAATCTTTAATTTCCTCATCTTTGGCTTTGGTGATTGGCATAAATTTGAAAAAAATAGTAGTATTAGCTTCTTCCTTGTTGGTGTATGGATATTATCCTATCACTCACAGCATTGTACTTCAGGATAGATCTTAAAACATTCTTTGTGACGATGAATGCCAAACCATTCCTCTTCAATTTGTTATTCCTGGTATAGTAAATCATATGGTTGTCTGATTCAAAATGGGCAAAACCAGTCCATTTCAGCTCACTAATGCCTAGGATATTGATCTTTATGCATTCCATTTAATTTTTGAAAACTTCCAATTTTCCTAGATTCATATTTTGTATGTTCTATGTTCCAATTGTTAATGTATGTTTGTAGCTGTTTCTTCCCATTTTCAGTCATGCCACATCAACAAATGGAGGTATTGAAAGCTTTACTCCATCCATATCAACTAAGGGCAACTCTACTTTGAGGAGGCAGCTCTTCCCCAATCATATTTTGAGTGCCTTCTGACCTGAGGGGCTCATCTTCCAGCACTATATCAGACAATGTTTCAGGGCTACTCATAAAGTTTTCCAGTAACATATCATACAGTGTTTCACTGCTGTTCATAAAGTTTTCATTGGCCAATTTTTTTTGTGAAGTGGATGGCCCCTTCCTTCTTCCAAGTCTGTCTTAGTCTGTAAGCTCCATTGAAACCTGCCCACCATGGGTGAACCTGCTGGTATTTGAAATACTGGTGGCATAGTCTCCATCCTCACAGCAACATGCAAGCGGCAAACAGACGAGTGGTGGATGGAGATATATATATATATATATA
>NW_006922391.1:288723-289933 GCF_000298275.1 Orycteropus afer afer | reverse complement strand
CATATATATGTTGTTGTTATGTGCCGTCGAGTCAGACCCAACTCATAGCGACCCCTTCTTGGGTTTCCAAGGCAGTATCAGTACAGAAGTAGATTGCCCCATCTTCCTTCCGGGGAGTGGCTGGTGGGTTTGAACCACCAGCCTTCTGGTTAGCAGTCAAGTGCCTTAGCCACTATGCTACCAGAGCTCCTGTATATCTATGATCTCTTTCTTGTAGATTTGTTAGGCATAGGAAAACAGTGGAAATAACCCAAATGTTTATCAGAAGAAAAGAAGCTAAATAAACCTTGTTGTTGTTGTTATGTGCCATTGAGTAGGACCCAACTCACAGCAACCCCTCCTTGGGTTTCCATGTCAGTATCACTATGGAGGTAGATTTTCTAACCTTTATGGCCTTATAATATGGTCATTCAGTAGTATGAAGTAGAGCTCTGAAGTCATAGAGAAATATCCCAGACATACTTTCAGGAATAAAAAGATTTTTTTTAAAAAAAGATACATATTAATATGTACAGTATAACCCATAGATATACGTAAATATGTAGTTCACTCACTGCCGTCGAGTTGAATCCAACTCATAGCGACCCTTTCTGGGTTTCCGAGGTTTATCATTATGGAAATAGATTGCTCAATCTTTCTTCCAAGGAATGGCTGGTAGGTTTGAACTGCCAGCCTTTGGGTTAGCAGTCACATACCTTAGGCACTACGCCGCCAGTGAAAATCAAATATGCCCATAGCCATCAAGTCAATTCTGACTCACAGCAACGCTATAAGACAGAGTAGAATTGCACTATAGGGTTTCCAAGGCTGTAAATCTTTAAAGAAGCAGAGTGCCATATCTTTCTCCTGTGGAAGCAGATAGTGGGTTTGAACTGCCAGCCTTTTGGTCTGCAGGTGAGCGCTTAACCACTGTGCCACCAGGGCTCCTTGTAGTTGGTCAAGATAAAAGTAATTATTTCTGAGGCATGGGATTTTAGGGGACTTTTCACTTCCTATATTATGTATTTCTGTTTTGATTTTTTTTAACAAATAATTATAAAGTTTGTGATAATGTTTTAGCAAGCATGTTGTTGTTGTTATGTGCCATCGAGTCAGACCCAACTCATAGTGACCCCTCTTTGGGTTTCTGAGGCAGTATCACTATGGAAGTAGATTGTCCCATCTTCCTTCTGAGGAGTGGCTGGTGGGTTTGAACCGCCAGCCTTCTGGT
>NW_006922391.1:276588-288623 GCF_000298275.1 Orycteropus afer afer | reverse complement strand
AGATTGTCCCATCTTCCTTCTGAGGAGTGGCTGGTGGGTTTGAACCGCCAGCCTTCTGGTAGGCAATCAAGTGCCTTAGGCACTATGCTATAGGGAATATATATCAAATATTGAGAGAGTAGCCTAAGAGAGTTGACTCTACAGAAAGGATGACATTTAAGCTGTTTCTTGAAGGGCAAGTAGCAGCTCATCCAGATGGAGAAGAGAAGCCATGGCAGGAAGAAAGAATTCTATACGCAGAGGCACAGAGGCCTGACAGAGCACAGTGTATGGAGAGAATGGTAAGTTCTTCATGGCTGTTGTACAGGCAGCATTTCCTAAAGAGGTCACTGACTCCAGGGGACGTTCATAGGTTAAATGGGAGAGGGAAGAAGGCTCTACTGTCAAGTCACTTTAGAAAAACAAATTAGGTTAAATAAAGGGGCAAAGGTTAACTTCCAGAAGAACCCCTCAGGAATTTTAATATGCTATACTTAAGGAGCTCTGGTAGCACAGTGCCTAAGGCACTTGACTGCTAACCAGAAGGCTGGCAGTTCAAACCCACCAGCCACTCCTCGGAAGGAAGGTTGGGCAATCTACTTCTGTAGTGGTACTGCCTCAAAAACCCAAGGAGGGGTCGCTATGAGTCGGGTCCGACTCGAGGACACATAACCACAAACAATAACATACTTCCTTAAGGAGCTCTGGTGGTGTAGTGCTTAAGGCATTTGTCTGCTAACCAGAAGGCTGGCAGTTCAAACCCACCAGCCACTCCTAGGAAAAAAGGTTGGGCAATCTACTTCTATAGTGATACCGCTTTGGAAACTCAAGGAGGGGTCGCTATGAGTTGAATCCAACTCTATGGCAGCGAGTTTGTTTTGTTTTGTTTTACACTTCCTTAAGGAGCTCCAGGAGCAGGGGTATGTTCAGTGCTGATATGCAGGATTTCTGAAATTTAACTGGCCATGGAGCTCTTTGCTTATAGTGCCTTTCCAGAAACCAGGGTGTCAAGAAACATGTTTCACTGTGGAGCCCTGGAGAGTGGCATGGGGTCGGAAGGGAGAACAGCGAGAAGGAGTGGTGGGAAAGTAGTCTGGGAGGGAGCTCTGGGGTCAGATGGTGGGAGAGCCCTGTATGCCAGCTCCTTAAGCATTCATTGCCTGTGGAATCCTGGGTTTGGTGAAATATACTTCTTGATGAACTAACTCTGACTCCTTAAATGTATTATTATTTTTTTAATTGTACTTTGGGTGCAAATGTACAAAGCAGATTTGTTTCACATTCAACAGTTCATGCACATTTGATTTCATGGCCCCAATTACCATCCCCAACCATAAAAAACTCTCTCCCCTCTCCTCGCTGTGACTACCCCCTTCCTGTGACCTTCTTATCTATGCACTCCTGTCTGTCCAGCTTCCCCTCTATGTGAATGCTGTCCCTCTGATGTCTCATGGCTGATTGATCTAAGGGTTGCATCTCCCTGAGGCAGGTGTTCTGCATGTTGGTCTTTCTACTGTTGGGCTGAGAGCCAATCCACGGAAATGAGTCCATTTCTAGGCCTGAAGGATAATCCACGGCCACAGTCTCGGGGGTTTCACCAGTCTCTATCTGACCAGTAATTCTGGTCATTTTTGTGTTTTTGACTTTCAATCCATATTTTTTCTTCCACTCTAACCAGGATCTCCAATTTTGATCTGAGTGGTTGGTATTGGTAGTTGGGCACCATCTAGTTCTTCTGGTCTTGGGGTCATGAAGGCTGAGGTCCTGTGGTCCATCATATCTTTGGACTAATTGTTTCTAGATGACTTTGATTTCTTCACTCTTCTTTGCTCCAGATGAGAGGAGACCAATATAGATGCATCTCAGGTGGCCACTCAAAAGCTTTTAAGACCTCTAAATGTATTACTTTTTGATCCTGTGATGCAAGAATCATAACTAGAGGGAAAGACAAGTGGCTGGTTTACCAGCCTCCAGCACTTTGGAAGATTTCCAAAGCAATGATTTGGTTTGCCACTAATTCACTGAAGGAACAAACCTATGAAAAAAAGTCTGCACTTTTCTTTTGGAAATCTTCAAGTCTAAGATCATTTTCCATCTGACTTAGATAATATTGAGTAGGGACTCCTTTTATGGTGTACAGAGAATATATTTACTAGTCTGTGAAGCTCATTTCCAATTCTTAGGAGTCAGTGAATTCATATTATACCCATTTCAAATTTCCCTATTGGCATGCTGAGAGCAAATCAATTAAAAAAACTCACTGTATTTATATTGACCTGAATTCTTTTAGAAATGATCAGTAACTTAAAAGTTGGCAAATTAAACCTTACACTACCTTTAGAATCAAAGTAGAGAAACTATCTGATGAAAGTTTGGTTTTGTTTCAAGCAAAGGGTGTGACACATGCTTGAACTGATGGTACAAGAATGCTTTTGTAGTTTGATAAAGAATTTGGGCCTACTTCAGGACATAATAAAGACTTTAGGAACAATGACTGCTCACCAAAGAACTATTTATCTGTTCACCAAAACAAGACTTAAACACAACCCTATGAACTATTTCTTCTTCATGATTCACTGTAGTTAAGAGCTCTCGTTCTGGAGACAGACAAGCTTGGGTTCAAAACCCTAGCTATGTGTGATCTTGGATTCCTCCTTTGTTAAATTCTTCTTAGTGTTACTGAGAGAATAAATGAGACAATGTATTTAAAGTGCTTAGCAAGAGTGCCTGACCCCAGAGGAATCATGTAATAAAGTATAAAAAACCGAACTCAGTGCCATCCAGTTGATTCTAACTCATATAAATGCCTTAGGCACTTTGCCACCAGAGCTCCTTGTAATAAAGCGTAACTCAGTCATCCAGTCAGTTCCACTCATAGCAACCCCTCCTTGGGTTTCCGAGGTGGTATCTCTTCGGAAGTAGATTGCCCAATCTTCCTTCCGAGGAGTGGCTGGTGGGTTTGAACCGCTAGCTGTCTGCTTAGCAGTCAAGTGCCTTAGGCACTATGCCACCAGAGCTCCCGTAATAAAGTATAGCTGTTTTTATTTTTATTGACACTTGGGCTTTGACTGTATTACCTTCTAGTTACACCACTTGTGCAAGAAGCAAAAGGAGGTATGGGCTGGTAACTCTGAAAAGCTACCATCAAGCTAGTGTGGAGAATATTTTGCTGGTTAACACCTTAAAAGTACCCTCGAAACATAGATAATATAATACACAAAATGTTGTTGTTATGTGCCCGTCGAGTTGAACCGGACTCAGGAACCCCTCATTGGGTTTCTGAGGCAGTATCACTACGGAAGTAGATTGCCCATCTTCCTTCCGAGGAGTGGCTGGTGGGCTTCAACCGCCAGCCTTCTGATTAGCAGTCAAAATGTTGTTGTTGTTGTTGTTATGTGCCGTCGAGTCAGTCCCGACTCATAGCGACCCCTCCTTGGGTTTCCGAGGCAGAATCACTACGGAAGTAGGATTGCCCAACCTTCCTTCCGAGGAGTGGCTGGTGGGTTTGAACCGCCAGCCTTCTGGTTAGCAGTCAAGTGCTTTAGCCACTATGCTACCAGAGCTCCTAGCAGTCAAAATAGACTGACACAATTCCTGAAATTCAGAGGATAATGTATACACTATGTAAATCTGTTGTTCTTTCGATGAACTGAGGATTTTGCTCAAGGAGCTCCTGCCCCCTCATGGTGGGAAAGTAGTATGCCCAAGGCTGATTTCTGGTTACTATCCCTAGCAGTTTCTGCCCTGTGAGATCTTTGCCAGTCTCTGAATTTTATGAGGCCCCTGGGCTAATGACTTAAGCTGTGCCTATTTCCTCTTCTAATTTGGAATCACATCATCTCTTTGGAATCAGACTCTCTCTTGGTGTATTGGTAGAGGAGCTAAAGTAGATGGCTCTCCGGACTTTAACCAGTCCAGTAGTGGGCAGAGAATGAACGAATCTTCCCGTGAGATTCACATAAAGACCTCAAATTGCTCATTAAATTTTGTATCTCATATTTCTATTGAAAAAAATTTTTCTGATAAATAAGGGTTATAAAAATCATAATTTTTTTGCAATTTGAGGTACAAATAGGACGTGGCTGAAGAACACATAACATATTGTGTTTCTGGATCCTAGTCTTTTGGACCATGTTATTTCTAACTCCAACCCAACTCCTCTAGTATTAGGAAATCAGAGTATGAAATCTTACTAACTGTAAACAAGGAAGATAGACCTTCTTTTTAGCAGGTACAGGGCCTCTGGGTTCTGTACCTCTGTACTCCTGAGAAGAAATCAACTGAAAATCAAGAATGATGTAAAAGGTTCTGAATTAGACAGATTTTCAGCTGTGAGTAAAAGCATAGGCACCTGAAATAAGGCATCCAATCAAATGGACAAGGTCTCTGTTCTCTAGAGAGAAAACCCAAAACTCTTGTCCATTTTTGGAGACCTATCAGGAGTCAGCATTTTGGGGTAAGCTGTTGGAAACAGGTTGAAAGAGTCTATTGTCCCAGGCTGAGTTCTGCTTCTAGCTCAGATAAAACCAAAAAACCAAGCCAGCTGCCCTTGAGATAGATAAGAGCAGAGTGATTTGAGGCTGGGGAGAGGATGGGTTGGTCTTGGAGGAAGAGAAGGAAGAACAACAACAAAAAAAAACCACAAATGGTTTCCTCCTTTTCCCTAGGTCTTGTTGTCACTAAAGAGGAAAACACTATACAAAACAGTCAACAATAACACCAACCTTGTTGATAATAAAAATTCTGGACCACAAAATGTATTTATCAACACTGATAGCTGTGGCAGATCAATGGCAGAAGAGCAGTTTTTGACCAAAGACCCTAGGGAAGAAAGGCTTACTTAGCAACAAGCATTACAGGTAAAATGCCTGGGATCCATAAGAACTCATGATCCCGTTTTGTAACTAGGGGGAAAGAAATCTTTCTTCAGACACATGCTTTTTAGTTGATTGTTCCTTATGGCACTAGACCCTAGTGCTTTCCACTTTTCTTTTTCTACCTCTAATCTCAGTCCTGATTTTTATCCTGCATTACTTAAGCAGTTTATTGAAAACATTTTCATACGCTGTTTGGAAATGTTTTTATTCACAATCTCTTTGAGATCACTGAAGATAGCTTTTTGAGGAAATATCCTACCCCTTCTGAAACATATGACCCATCTGGTCTACTGCAATCATAAAAATCCTTTTATTTTATAAATGAAGGAATAGGAATAAGATTGATTAAGTCAACCACTCAAGGCCAGCCTGGTAATCATAAAGCAGACTTCTGGAATAGCAGATGATTACTGTGATGATTGATGTTATGTGTTAAGTTGGGTAGGCTATGATTCTCAGTGGTTTGGCAGACATTGGACTGACAGCTCTTCCACAATGTAATAGAAAGGCAATCATCTTCAATTTTGTGATCTGATGTGAGCAGCCAATCACTTGAAAAGCCAATCAGTTTCCTTAGGGGTGTGGCCTGCATCCTATACACACATACACACACACACACACAAACACACACACGGGTCTGGCAAAATTCTCTCTCTCTCTCTCAATCCTGCATCTGACTCATCATCCTCTGACCTCCTGGTTCCTGAGAGGGAGCCAGCAACCTGCCATGTGACTTGCCGATTTTGAGTTCATCAGCTCCGTGGAATCATGTGAGTCAGGAGAAACCTCCAGCCTGACATGAACTGCAGATTTGGGACCTGCCAGCCTCCATTTCCTTGAAATAATTCTCTTTTTATATAAACATATACCTATATGTATGTTTCCCTAGTTTTGCTCCTCTAGCGAACCCTGTTAAAGACAATTATTTTTTCCAATCCCAGTATGTTGCCTTCAGAGTTCCTGGGTGATGCAAATGGTTAAGTGCTCAACTACTAATTGAAAGGTTGGTGGCTTGTAATCTACCCAGAAGTCCTCAGAAGAAAGGCCTGGTGACTGATGTGTGAAATGTCACAGCCATTGAAAACCCTAAGGAGTGTAGTTCTACTCTGAAACATATGGGATCACCATGAGTTGGAATTGACTTGATGTAAAAATTTTTTTATGCTAGCTGCTTTCATCATATTGAAATAAAAAGGCTTCTGTTAAGAAAGGAATGCTCACTGAGGATGTTAAAGTCCTCAGGCTCTAAATAAGAGTTTACCTAGAAGAAAATGGCAATCTTGAATTATTTTCCTTACATATCCTTCTTTGTGTACTCAGGGACAAAAAAGAAATAGATTCACTTGAGTTTTACACTATAAAATGTATTTTTATTTATTCATCCTTTCCTTAGTCAACTGACCTAATTTCATGAAGCTCAAAGACCTTGGATCTTTGGGGAGTCAAGTCTTTCTACCTAACATCTCTTATCACTCACTCAGTGCTTAAAACCACATATTGGTCCTTCATTCAAAACAGTACCTCATTTTACACATTTGTTCAGTCTGTAAAACCTAACAGTCAACAAGTACATAACGTATGAGTAGTGAGTGGTATTCTGCTGTGGCAGGAGTACATGTATACCAATTAATCCAAAGTCTTGCCCATATACTGGTACGCTTTCTTCTGGCAGCTGCTTCCCTCCCTTGGCTAACATCCATATTGCTTTGGATTTGGTGCTCAGGACCAAGGACCCAAGCCTAAGGCCTAGCTGAAGGCAGTGCTCACTAACCAGCCCAAGTCTATTTCTGGTGATTTTAGCCCTGTCTAGAGATGGGGCATTTGTGTGCATGGAGCGAGGGCCCCAGGGGCAGGCCACAGATAGCAAGCTGGGGAGCAGCAGAAGGCAGGTGTTTGTGTGTGTGAAGCAAGCACCCTGGGGGCAGGATGCAGTAAGCCAGCTGGAAGCAGTGGAACGCGGGTGTTTGTGTGGAGCGCCCCACGGACAGGCTGGATAAGCCAGCAGGGTGGGGAGACCAGGAAATGAGCGGAGCACTTTGGAACAGCTAAGGGAGACAAATCTGTCAGTGTGCCATACTGTGGTGACTTGAGTGTTGCTGTGAGGCTGGAGGCTAGGCCACAGTGTTTCAAATGCCAGCAGGATTACCCACGGTGGGCAGGTTTCAGCAGAGCTTCCAGACTAAGACAGACTTGGAGAAAGGAATAACCTATGTGTAATCGGAATTCCAGAACAGGAAGAGACAAAACCATAGAGAAAACTGTCAAAGATTTTGTGATAGCTGGAGCTGTATGTCAACTTGGCTGGACTATGTGGTTTAAGCAGCTATGATGTGTTTATTCCCATGATGGGATCAGATGAATATATTTTGAGCAGCCAATCCGTTGAAAGAGAGTTTCCCTACATGTGTGGCCTGCTTCCAGTGTATTTATGGACATCCTGGGAAAAGAGACATTCTTCTGTGGATCGGGATTCTGTTGTGCTGCCTACAACTGTCTGTGAGTGAACAATCTACCATTCAGCCTGGAGATCTTGGATTCATCATTTGTTGGAGTCAACAGCCAGTGTACTGCCTGCCAGCCTTCAGCTCCTCAGCCCCTACAGCTGCAAGAGTTGGGAAAAGCCTTCAGCCTGACGTGGAAAAGCCCCCAGCTTGATGTTTGATCCAAGAACTTTGGGCTTGCCAGCTTCTGTAAGTGTGTGAGCCATTTTCCCTAAGATAAATTTATCTCTCTCTCTGTATATAAGCTTTACTGGTTTTGTTTCTCTGGAGAACCCAGTCTAACACAGATTTGTTGGAAGAGAATTTTACTGGTATGATGCAAGATGAGAATATATACATTCAGGAAGTCCAAAGAATCCCAAACAGGATAGACCCCAAAAGAAAAACACCAAGATATATCATCATCAAACTCACCAAAACCAAAGACAAAGAAAGAATCATGAGAGCAGCATGGGAAAAACAAAAAGTTACCTATAAGCAACCAATAAGACTAAGCTTGGATTTCTCGACAGAAACCATGCAGGCAAGAAGACAATGGGATGGTATATATAAAACACTGAAAGAGAAAAATTTCCAACCAAGAATTATGTACCCAGCAAAACTGTCCCTCAAATATGATTGTAAAATTAGGACATTTTCAGATAAGCAGAAATTAAGGGAATTTGTTAAAATCAGACCAACCATACAAGAGATGCTAAAGGGAACCCTTTGGACAGAGAAGCAACACAGCAACAACAACTGACCATTAACACACATGATGATATAACCCAGAAACCAACCCAGCTATGGAAGTAGCCAAAGTAAACAAACCTACAAGATTGTAAACAGGGCACCAGAGACACCAACTGACAAATGAGGACAACTACAAACCAAAAACAGGGAAAAAATCTGTGTTGTTACAGAACTTCTAGATGGTAGGGAAGTCAAGATAACTACAAGACAAGATAACTACAAGATAGAATGGACTGTTCTAAACTTGGGAAGAAAACTATAAATCACAGGTAACCTCAAAACAAAAAAGAGGACCAGCATAAATATTCAGCAAATACTAAAACAATAGCAATGAAGGAAGTGATAACATGATTCATAAACAAAACAAGCTCAGCATAGAAAATTATATGAAACAAAGTGACACAATGAAAAAGCACATGGCAAAAATGACACCAACAAATTCCTATTTGCTGATAATTACATGCCAAGGGACTTATCTCTAAGATTTATAGCAGAAGAGTGGATGATTAAACTATGGTACATACACATTATGGAATGCTATGTAGCACTAAAGAATAATATGGAGTCTGCAAAACACCGCATAATAGGACATTATGCTGAGTGACATAAGTCAATCACAGAAAGACAAATATAGTATTAGAGTTTGTTGTTGTGGAGGGTCAAGGAAAGGTTTACACATGGAGGGAAACTTTCTTTGTTGGTTTCCAGGGGTGGCAGGGGAGGGCATAGAATACTGCAAAAAAAAAAAAAATACATTGACCCATGCCACTTTAGTCTTGTGTATTTCACTGTACATAAATTATATTTCAATAAAATACATTTTAAAAAATAAAAAAAGAAAAATTAGTTCAGTAAAAACTGAACAATTGTTTCAGTGAAAGTACAAAACTACTTAATAACTAGGTTTCTACTCTTTGGTAGAGAAACTCTTACAGGCAAATCAAAGGTGTCTAATAAGTACTTTCTTAACAGTGGTTCTCAAAGTTTACTAAGCATATGAATCCCCTAGGGCCAGGCTGTTTGAAGTACAGATCGTTGGGCTGCACCCCCAGAGTTTCTGACAAGTTCTGAGATGCTACTGCTGGTCTAGGCACACTTTAAAAACTACTGCTTTTAAGATGTATTCTCCAGAATTCAAAGTAGTAAGAAATACCCAGACCTCATCAAACTTTTAAATATTGAGATTCCTGAAATGTCCTACTGCAACAGAGCAGAACTTTGGTTATTTGTCATTGTTCCCATGAGTTTAAAGACAGAACCGCAGGATAGGCCAACAGTGGATAATCCAGGAGTCCTTAAAAACAGTTCTCTACAAAATACACAGCAACTATTCAGACACAGGGGTCTTGCTCCTCGTCTTTGCTTCTCTCCTATAGGAAATCCAGTAAGAAATCACAAATAATATTGTACCCAGAATGAGAACATAACTGTTCCTGAATGTATACATAAACATCAGTCAATTGTGATACTTAAGATTCAGATTCAGGGACTTCATCAGGGCAGCAGTAATATTCCACAAAACTTATTTGTCCATCTTCATTTCTAATCATGTACTGTAATGAGAGGAATCCTCTGTTATCTGTCCGAATAGATACCTTACAAGATAGGACTAATGCCTTTGTAGATGGTTTCAGTAAAGAAATCTTGTATCTGTAGAAGAGTAAACAAAAAGCTGTTATTTGAACTCCCATAAAGCAGTACTACTCCACGTATAAAAATCAGCCAAGAACTACCAAGTAGTAAATAAAAGAATAAAATCAAATACTTGTCTAATCTGGTATTTTCTCTTGATTTTTAAAAATTTTATCCAACATTACAACCCAAATCCCCAAGAAAACCCAGCACCTTACCGTCTACATTTTAAAAAATGTACATTTTTAGTCACAAATGTAAGGCTTTTTTTTTAATCTGATAGAAATTTGGTATCTACCCTCACCTTCACCACCAATGTCAACCTGCATATTAAGAACTGACCTATTGATCTGGGTCTGATTACAATGAAATGCTTCCATCAAATCAGAATCTTTGGGATAGTCAAGATGGGAGCTTCCTGCATTTCCAAAAGTAGATAACCTACAGTAGAGAAAGAACACTTCATTTATTGATTGATATAACAATAAACCACATGAGAATCTAAAAAAACCCACTTTCTTAAGAAGCTCACTCTGGTGGCTGAAACAGACATGTTAAAAAAAAAACCAAACTCACTGCCGTTGAGTTGGATCCGACTCATAGCAACCCCTCTTTGGGTTTCCAAGGTGGTATCTCTACGGAAGTAGATTGCCCAGTCTTCTTTCTGAGAAGTGGCTGGTGGGTTTGAAATGCCAGCCTTCTGATTAGCAGTGAGCAATCAAATGTCTTAGGCACTACACTGTAAATGAGTAAGGAGCCTTGGTGGAGATGTGGTTAAGCACTCAACTGTTAACCAAAGGGTTGGTGACTTGAACCAACTAGACACTGTGGAAAATGTGGCAGTCTGCTTCCATAAAGACTTACAACCTTAGAAACCCTATGGGGCAGTACTGCTCTGTCATAGAGGGTCACTATGACTTGGAATTGACTCAACAGCAATAGGGTTTGATTTGGTAATAAACATGCACCTGTTCAAAGGTACTCACATGATGTTACAGAGTACAGAGGAAGTAGCAGCTAACAAAGTTTTGAAAAAAAAATCATGAAAGGTAATCCAGGGTCACTTGCTTCAATTTAATTATCTTAATCCTTCTCTGGCAATGACTTTTCCTCATGCTCAGCCCTTTCATAACCCCTGGGCTATAAAGAACCCACCTACATTTTCTGCCTCTGGGGTTTAGTGGATAGCTGTGATCCTACTTTCAGTGTGTGCTGCACTCTGCCTGTATAACTGGATGACTCTGAAGAATGAGGCGTCAGCCCACCAACCTTAGCACCAGACACTGCCTGAGACTTGTGTCCCACTAATTGTATCAAAATCTGTATTACCTAAATTTTTTTTTCTTTCATTCAAAATGCCTTCTGTTACTGGAAACACGGTTTCAAAAAAAAAAAAAAATCGAAGCAGAAAATAATTCAGTCTTGAAAGGGTTATATCAGAAATATACAGCTGAGGAGAAAGTGTTGAGGTAATGGAAGACCCACCAAGCATCTGTGTCTAGTCTATTCTTAAGCTGCTGAATGGTTTCCTAGTTGAGTAATAACTACAGTTGTGTGCAGACAATTTGTTAATGTTTACATTTCTATTTAATCTACAAGTTTATTGATCATCTGCTATGGGGTTAGTACATTGGTAAGTAGTATATATGAGCATAATGATATAAGACTTAGATGTTGGTTTTCCCTAAGGTCCATCATTTCTCCTTTTAATGTAACCTCTTTCTCTGAGTTATCTTGTTCATGGACAACCATGATTTGTTGTTGTTATGTGCCGATGAGTCGGACCTGACTCATAGCGACCCCTCCTTGGGTTTCTGAGGCAGTATCACTACGGAAGTAGATTGCCCCATCTTGATAGTGGCTCTCAAATATAAATCTCCATTCTAGACAATCTCTTAAGCTCTATACTCACATTTCCAACTACACTCTACCTAAAACTCACTGCCATCAAATTAACCCCCATTGGGTTTCCAAGGTTTTCAATCTTCATGCAAGCAGAGTGCCTCATCTTTCTCTCATGGACTGGATGGTGGTTCGAACCACTAACCTTTTGGTAATCAGCAAAACGCCTTAACCACTGTGTCACCCAGAGATCCTTCTCTAATATCACAGGCATCTTAAATTTAACAAAGCCAGAAGAAAATTTCAACACCCTCACCCTAAAATTATTTTCCACCCTGGGCTTGAAAAATATCATGATCTATCTGGTTACCCATGCTGAGAGAGATCATTTAGAAGGGTAGTTTGGTAGTTCAGTTTGTGTGTCAACTTGGCTGGGCCTGGTTGAGTGGTTGGGCAGCTGGTGGTAGTTATT
>NW_006922391.1:272435-275073 GCF_000298275.1 Orycteropus afer afer | reverse complement strand
CAAACCTTCAAACTATCTATAAGCTTTAAATTTGACTACTTCTCACTAATCTTTATGTCCGTAGCTTTGTTTGTGACATGATCAATTATGGAGTTTTCACTATGATACATACACTCAGACCCTAACATTAACCGCTTCTTCAAATATTTGCTCTTATTCCTAATCACTATAATAATCTTAGTAACAGCTAATAATCTATGTCAACTGTTTATTGGATGAGAAGGAGTAGGAATTATATCATTTATATTCATTGGTTGATGGTCAGGACGAACCGATGCCAATACAGCTGCTCTACAAGCAGTTTTCTATAATCGAATTGGAGACATTGGATTCATCCTATCAATAACCTGATTCATAATACACTCCAACTCAGTGCCTGGAATTTTATTTCATTGTTGATAGATGCTGCTGAGTTGCAACCCTATGTACAACAGAATGAAATGTTGCCCAGTCCTGGGCCATCCTCAGTGCTGTTGCTATGTTGAGCCCATTATTACAGCCACAGGGTCAATCCATCTCTTGAAGGGTCTCCTTCTTCTTCACTGACCCTCTACTTTACCAAGTATGATGTCTTTCTCTAACAATTGGTCCCTCCTGGTGACGTTTTCAAAGTATGTGAGACAAAGTCTCACCAATTCACCATCTTTGCTTCTAAGGTGCATTCTGTCTGTACTTCTTCCAAGACAGATACGTTCATTCTTCTGGTGGTCTATGGTACATTTAATATTCTTCACCAACACCACAATTTAAATGTGTCAATTTTTTGGTCTTCCTTTTGCATTGTCCAGCTTTCGCAAGCGTATGAGGTAAATGAAAAGACCATGGCTTGGGTCAGGCACACCTTAGTCTTCAAAGTGACATCTTTGATTTTTTAACACTTTTAAGAGCCCTTTTGCAGCAGATCTATCCAATGCAACATGTCATTTGATTTCTTGACTGCTGCTTCCTTGTGGGTTTACTGTGGATCCAAGTGAAATGAAATCCTTGACAATTTCACTCTTTTCTCCATTTATCATTATGCTGCTTATTGGTCCAATTGTGAAGATTTCTGTTTTTTTTAAATTGAGGTATAATCTATGCTGTAGGTTGTAGTCTTTGATCTTTACCTGTAAGTTCTTCATTTCTTCTTCACTTTTAGCAAGCAAAGTTGTGTCATCTGCATATCTCAGATCAAGTCTTCCTCCAATCCAGATGCCACATTCTTCTTTATATATTCCAGCTCCTTAGAATATATGCTCAGCATACAGATTGACCTCAAGGCAAGTTTTTAACTGCCTAATGTCACAAGAGGAGCCTAGGTGGTGCAATGATTAAGCAATCAGCTGCCAATAACCAAGAGGTCAGTAGTTCAAATCCACCAGCTGCTTTGCAGGAGGAAGATTTGGTAGTCTGCTTCTGTAAAGACCACAGCTTTGAAATCCCTTTGGGTCAGTTCTACTCTGTGAAACAGGATTGCTATGAGTCAGAACTGACTTGACAGCAATGGGTTTGGGTTTGGTTTTTTAATGCCATGTTGTTGTTATGTGCCGTTGAGTTGCCTCGGACTCCCAGCGACTTAATGCCATGAGATTAATGCCATGAGAAGAGTGCAATTCTCCTAAAGGAGATTTTTAAAAAGTTTATACCACATTCCTCATGTATTTAATGCCTTTACTCTGTAATATTCTGAAATATTTAAAAAATAAATAAATAGTAGATTCCTTCTATAAATGGGTTCTAATCTAAAGTGCCTAAGGCATTTGCCTGCTAACCAGAAGGCTAGTGGTTTAAACCCACCAGCCACTCCATGGAAGGAAGACCGGGAAATCACTTCCATAGAGATTTATTGCCTCGGCAACCCAATGGGGGGTTGCTATGAGCCGGAATCGACTCAATGGCAGTGGGTTTGGTCTTTGGAATTCTAAAAAGAGACTTACCATTTTTTAATTACTGAGTCAAAACATCAAGAACAGTTTGATGGGTTCTGGCATTATATTTCTGCTGAAAACTGCCTTCTATAGGAAGCTAACCTCAAACAGTCCTTCCTAAGCACCTATGTGCTATATGCCTAAGTACGTATGTATATAATTTTGGTACTTAATGGTGTGCAATATTGTTACTTCTGTGCTCTTTCATGTATCTCCTTGTTACCTTGCTTTTAAGTTCTTCCTCCCCTTCGTGCTTAATAAAGTGGATATGCACACACTAGGTACTCAACAGAAACGTAGTGAATGAATCATACAGAACAGACCTACTTTTGTTTGCATTCCACACTTATTTGAAGGGAATGGGGAAATTAAAAATAGTAGTAATAAAATAACCTATAATACAGCCCCAGGGTTACAGGTGAGGAGAGACAACTCAGGGACGCCCGAAGTAGCAAGCAGGAAGAGCAGGAGAAAGGGTTAATTAAAAGCCCAGGAAGCCAAAGAGAAGAGCAGTCAGCCGAAGGGATTAGGTGAGGAGAGGCAACTCAGGCCCGCCCAGATAGCAGGCCGGAAGAGCAGGAGAAAGGGGATAAAAGCCAGGAACCCGGACAGAAGAGCAGTCAGCCCCAGGGTTACAGGTGAGGAGAGACAACTCAGTGACACTCAAAGTAGCCAGTGGGAAGAGCAGGAGAAAGGGAATTAAAAGCCAGGAAGCCAGAGAGAAGAGCAAT
>NW_006922391.1:266323-268460 GCF_000298275.1 Orycteropus afer afer | reverse complement strand
AAAAGAACTAACAGATCTGTCCTGGTGGAAGTGCAGCCAGAATGCTCCTTGGAAGCAAGAATGGCCAGACTTCGTCTCACCTATTTTGGTCATGTTGTTAGAAGGGACCATTCCTTGGAGAAGAATGTCATGCTTGGTAGGGTGGAGGGTCAACGAAAGAGGGGGAGGCCTTCAACGAGATGGGATTGACACGGTGGCTGCGATGATGGGCTCAAGTATAGCAGGGATTGTGGGGCTGGCGCAGGATTGGGCAGTGGTTCGTTCTGCTGTGCATGGGGTCGCTATGAGTCGGAAACGACTCGATGGCACTTAACAACAACAACAACATAATACAAATGTCTTTTCCAAAACTTTAAGCCCAATTTTCCTCATATGTAACCTGATCTACAATAGGACGTAGTACAATAATGGAAAAACCAAAAAATAAAAAAGGGGGGGGACCAGGTTTGCTGGTCTGATAGAGCCTCGTGGAACCACTGAGACAATGGCCTCTAACTGCCCTTCAGGTCTGGAACTGAACCTATACCTGTGGCTTCCGGCCAAACAAAAGACAGGCATATGAGCTGAACGTTTACCTGAGGTAGATACACTCCTTGGAGAGAACAATCATAAGAGAAAGAAGGGCTGCTTATGCACAGGGAGACAGCTCAGGGGGCAGGAGTGCATGGAGGGATGGACACAGGGAAGAGGTAACTATCAGGAGGAAGTAGGAAGGGAGCTGTTGCATTAGGGTAAATTATAGTCAATGTCATGAAACAAAGTGTATGTGAACTACTGTATGGAAAATGAATTTGCTGTGTAAATGCTCACCCAAATCACAATTAAAAAATAATAATAATGAAAAGACCACTAATTTATGAACCAGGACTGGACTTCTCATCTAGAAACCAACACTACCTAGAAAAAGAATGGGTTAATTTGCCTGCATCTTAAATTTCTAGTTCTGTAAAACTATAAGGTAGAATTAAAAGCCCCTTAAACTTCGGAAAATTCTAGGAACTTGGATAATTTGGGGGGGCGGGAAAGGTGCTCTGTTGATGCGGTGGTTAAAGAATTTGACTGCTAACCAGAAGGTTAGTGGTTTAAGCCTACTAGCTGCCCTATGGGAGAAAGCCTACTTCCATAAACCTTACAGCCTTGGAAACCCTTTGGGCAGTACTACTCTGTCCTAAATGGTCATTATGAGTTGGAATCATCTCAGTGGCAGTGAGTTTGGTTTTTGATTTTGGATAATAAAATTCCCCATCCCAAGCAAACTTCTAAGTGAAGAAATAGAGTATATACCACGTTAACTATAATTCACTGCTTTCCAGGTACCTGAAATAAGGCTTGTCAGGAGACATAGTGATCTGTAGGACCTCACTTGTCATATCTAATTCGGAAAATGCTTCACGGAGACCCTCTGACTGCAGAATGATTTTGTTAATAACATTGGTGCTGCAGAAATCAAAGTCCAAAGTCTCCTCAGGCTCCTGAGTATTGATTTTGCAGACAGTCACCACTCCTCCTTCTTCCAAAAACAGCATCAAAGGGTAACCATAACCTTGGTAACACATCCGAAGTGCAGTTAAAGTGCCTGCAATGGGAATAAATTACACGGGGGCTTAGCTTTATAGCTGAATTCAGCTTCCACTCAAAATGACACATGAAGTTTCTCAAAAATAATCTTATTCTGCTGTTTGCAGCCTATCCTTCTAAGAAAAAATTACATTTTCCCTGATGACAGCTGTGTGTAGACAATTTCAAAAATAATTTGCAAGAAAATTGGCAACTAGAACTACAAAGTAATGTAACTCTCTGAAATAAATTTCTAGCTTTTTAAAAATACTTCAGAAATAGTTTATCGATATTATATACAATTTAATTTATAGTTTCAGGATAAAGAATCTACATGAACCATTACTAT
Source organism: Orycteropus afer afer (assembly GCF_000298275.1). Classification (NCBI taxonomy): domain Eukaryota; kingdom Metazoa; phylum Chordata; class Mammalia; order Tubulidentata; family Orycteropodidae; genus Orycteropus; species Orycteropus afer. Next base: position 266,554 of record NW_006922391.1, on the reverse strand, counting down.
AAGCAAAGGAATTGTTGAATAGGATATGCTATCTCTTAAAGGTTCAATTTGGCAACAGTGAGTTGTTTTGATGTCTTCTGTTCTATAATGCCAGTAAGGAGCCTTGGTGACACAGTGGTTACATTCTGAGCTGCTAACTGGAAAGCTGGAAGTTTAAACATACTAGCATAGTGGCTAAGACACTTGCCTGCTAACCAGACGGCTGGCGGTTCAAACCCACCAGCCACTCCT
>NW_006922391.1:264125-265608 GCF_000298275.1 Orycteropus afer afer | reverse complement strand
AGTATGTCTTGTCTTGACTAAAACAGCAACAAGAAACCAACTGTCGGTCAGCCATGCCGGCTTATGGTTAGTGACCCCCTGTGTGTCAGAGTAGAACTGTGCTGCTCCGTGGGTATAGATACATGCACACTTACATATATGTTTTATATATACATATATATATATATATATATATATATATATAGTTTTTCTCTGCCACTAAGTAGCTATGTATTTCTGTAAAAATTTGGGAAAAGAGCAATTAAAACATATTTCACAAAGTTAAAGATATTTAAGACATATTCAAGGTTTTATTTTGGTCAGTTTAAAATCCCTGAACCCTTGTAAAGAAATAAAGATGAATGTAATACTATGACAAATATGAAAAGAACCACAAACATACTTTCTGTTAGCTCTGTGAAAAGTCAGAATCCATGATTGTGAACAAAGAAAAATGAATAGGTGATTAATTTTCTAAAGAGACGTTTATATTCTACATAATTGTTTTGTATTTTCCTAACCTTTCTGTATAAGGTTTGTATGTCATATTATAATAATAAAATGGTTCACCTGGCATAGGACTGGATCCAAAAATAGATAAACAGTCTAAAAGGACTGTTAAATTAATTCGAAATGTAACAGACTCTTCATGAACCATAAATTCTTGAAATATCCCAGCCTATGAAAAAAGTAAACATGCAAATATAATTGTTTATGTCAAAGAATGAGTAATCACTTATAAGGTTCTAGATTTCACTTTCTATGTTATAACAATAATAAAACTGTCTTAACCCTATGAGAAGGTGCTCTGGTGGCATAGTGCCTAAGGCATTTGACTGCTAACCAGAAGGTTGGTAGTTCAAACACACCAGCCACTCTGAAGAAAAGACTGGACAATCTACTTCCGTAAAGATTTACCACCTCAGAAACCCAAAGGGGATTGCTATGAGTCAGAATCAACTCGATGGCAGTGGGTTTGTTTTTTTTAACCCTATGAGAATCATTTCTGATTGCCAATCAATACATCTTAATTTTGTAACTGCTACTCATTAGAATACTACTACCCAGTGGCTAAAAGCATAGTAGTCATGCAGATTCCATGGAAAACTTTATGAAAGGGAGTCTTCCAGCTTCCTGCATCTAAAAGTTAGCCAACATGACTCTTTCTCTTCTTTTTGCGCCCATCAGTACCACTGAGGTCACTTGGAAAATAGCCAACAGGATATTAGTTTTCAGTTTCTTTTAAGGATAGGAACTATGTCTCATTTCTCCTTCTATTCCTGAGATCACTACTGAGCACTCTGCTGTCAAAACATGATTAATTGAATCAAATTTTATCTGTACCATACAAATTATCACTTTATAGGAATAAATAAATATATTCTATTATAACCAGTAAAAGGAAAATCTTTCAAATTAATTGTTTTTAACAATAGGGAGGTAGTAATAACATATTCTGGAGGTTAAACGTTCTGGGTTCTCATATAAACTCAGCCCCTTACCA
>NW_006922391.1:260864-263980 GCF_000298275.1 Orycteropus afer afer | reverse complement strand
CTATCAAGAGCTGCAGAATTCATTAAACCAGAATTAACAAACGTCTTATGTCACAGGCTTAACGGTGCCTACTTCCATACCTGAATAAAAGCGTTGGCTTGCACACACTTTGCTTTTTCCACTGTAACCTTGATTCCATTTCTGGTAGCAAAACACGTGGCATGATCTTGGAAATGAATAGCTTTCAAGATAGTGGAGAAATTCCTGACGTTGTCAAGGCTGGCCACCAGGCTGTACTGATCATAATCAGCTTCGATCTGCTGGGTTAGGAGGGGCATCGTCCCCTGCACATTCGACCCGAGAGAGGTCAACACCTGCTCCCAAGGATCGCGAAACACCTGATGAGATTCGACAGCAATACACCCGGTCAACGTTGGCGAGGCCCGCGGATCCCAATCTGCGCTGGGGCGGTGAGGAGAATTGGAAGTGCCCGGGTTCAAACTCAAACTCCGCCACTTAAATGTCTCTGCAACTCTGGGGAATCACTCACTTCTCTAAGTTTCCTCTTCTTTAGTATGGGAATAACACCTACCAGGAAAGTTGCTAAGAATGAAAATATGCAACTGACACGTTCTACTTGGGGCCAATTTGTGTCCTCCCGCCAAATCTGTTTTGAGCAGTGTCGCGCCATAAACCCATTCTCTAACCGAACTGGACGTGAGAGACAGGCCCCGACTCTTCAGAAGATGCTGGAAGAATCACAGACAACGCCATTCACCAGCCCGCCCGCGGGAAAGCATTGTAGGGCGCGGAAATCCTACCTGTGGGGTCGGGATGCCTGTGAGTCCTACCCAGATGGGTCACTGAGAAAGCCAGGCCCGGGGTCCGGGTACACGCGGAGAAAGAGCCGCCCGGTGCCTCAGCTACGGTCGCCGAAGAACTGGTGGACTACTAGACGTACCATAGAGACCGGAAAGTGTCACCATAGAGCTGAACGAGAACCAGAGAGACTAGCATATGGTACCATAGAGATCGGAAGGAGGTGAGAGTGGCCAAGCCGGAAGGAAGAGGAAGAGCGAAGGCGGTGAGGCACGATGGCGGCGACCAAGAGGAAGCGGCGTGGAGACCTGGCGTTCCAGACCAAGAGGGCAAAAAAAAGTAAAAAAGATGCCGGACCGCCGGCTAAACCGCACGACACGGCAGAGGAGGCGGAGGAGGGAGATAGAGACCGTATTCCAGGCCCCGTTTGCAAGGTAAAAGGTACCCGTGGCGGCTCCACGCGTCTTCTCATGGGCCGCTTACCTGATTCTAGCTCAGCTAAGTTAGGAGTATTCCTGTGTTACAGGAACTCGTTTTGCGCTTTCTGGGCGGAACTGGGCCCTGCAACGGCCTCCAAGCTGTGTTCGCTTGGCCACTTTCGGAACTGCATTGTGGTGATCCACTGGGCTGTTTTTAGAGCCCCTACCTAGCTCTCGGAGAAGCAATTTATCGAATACTCGTCCATCTCCAGTTTTCTGCCTTCTAGACACTTTTTTTTTTTTGGTTTTCCTTGAGGTTATTTCTTGTTAGTAAAGTATGTCTTGTCTTGACTAAAACAGCAACAAGAAACCAACTGTCGGTCAGCCATGCCGGCTTATGGTTAGTGACCCCCTGTGTGTCAGAGTAGAACTGTGCTGCTCCGTGGGATTTTTAGTGGCAGATATTTCGGAAGTTGATTTTGCGCAGGCTTTTTTTTTCTCACACCTCTGGGTGGACTCGCACTGCTAACCTTTCATGAGCAGCTGAGCACGTTGTTGGTACTACCCATCCTGTGAGTAGTTCTGAGTAGGTGCTGCTGTCCAAGTGGTTCGACTCACAGCCATTCTTAGCTACAACAGAACAAAACACTTCTGGGCCTGTGCCTTCATCACAATCATTGGTTGGTTTGAGTCATTTGTGCAGCCACTTTATCAGTCCATCCTGTGGAAAGTCTTCCTCTTTTTCGCTGACCATTCACCAACCATGATGTCCTCCTCCAGGGTCCAGTCCCTCATGATAATGTGTCCAAAGTACATGTGAGGAAGTCTTGCTATCCTCACTTCTAGAAGCATTCTGTCTGTACTTCCAAGACAGGTTTGTTCGTTCTTAGGGCAGTTTATGGTACATTCAATATTCTTCACCAACACCATCATTTAAAGGCATTAGCTCTTCTGTGATCTTACTCATTGTCCAACTTTCACATGCATATGAGGCAATTGAAAATTCGGTGGCTTGGGTCAGGGGCACCTTACTCTTCAAAGTGACATCTTTGATCCTTAGCACTTTAAAGAGGTCTCTTGCAACAGATTTGCCCAGTGCAAGATGTTTGATTTCTTAACTGTTGCTTTATGCCCTTTATTGTGAATCCAAGTCAAATGAAATCCTTGAGAACCTCATTATTTTCTCTGCTTATTATGAATGTTGCTTATTTGTCTAGTTGTGAGGATTTTGGGTTTTGTTTTTTTTTTTATGTTGAGGTGTGATCTTTATTGAAGGCTGTAGTCTTTGATCTCCATCAAGAAGTGCTTCAGGTCCTCTTTGTTTTAAGCAAGTAAGGTTTTGTCATCTGCCTATCACAGGTTATTAATGAATCTTCCTCCAATCCTGATGCCATGTTCTTATAGTCTAGCTTCTTGGATTATTTGTTCTGCATACAGTTTGAAAAAGCATGGTGAAAGGATACAATCCTGATGCACACCTTTCCTGATTTAAAAGTATGCAGTAGTTCCTTGTTCTGTTGTGATGAATGCGTCTTGGTCTGTGTAGAGATTGTAGCGAGTAAAAGTTCTGTATTCAGTTGTAACTTGTTATGTGGTCCTTTAAAAAGTTACTGTTACTGAAACTGTGCCTTTGACTTATTTGACCAAGTTTTTTGACCAAGCTAGACTGGATAGTGAGTGTTACCTGTACAGGTAGTCCCCAACTTAAGACATATTTGAGTTACATGGAACTACACTTATAACCCCTTCTTCTGTGGATTGGGATTCTGTTGTGCTGTCTACGACTGTCCGAGCTCTGGTGTCGTAGTGCCTAAGGCATTTGACTGCTAACAGGAAGATTGGTGGTTCAAACCCACCAGCCACTCTGTGGAAGAAAGACTGGGCAATCTACTTCTGTAAAGATTTACTGCCTCGGAAACCCCATGGGGGTCGCTATGA
>NW_006922391.1:252955-259338 GCF_000298275.1 Orycteropus afer afer | reverse complement strand
GACAATTAAAACAAGTCTAAGAGAGCCAAAGTATGATCTTGAATATATCCCTCCTGAATTTAGAGATCATCTAAAGAATAGATTTGATTCATTGAACAACATGACTTTGCTTGCTGAAAGTGAAGGTGACTTAAAGCACTTACTGATGAAGAATGAAGAATACAGTCTACAGTATGGATTACATCTCAATATAAAAACAAAAATCCTCAAAACCAAACCTATAAGCAGCATCACAATAAATGGAGAAAAGATTAAAATATCGAAGACTTCACATTGCTTGGTTCTACGATTGACGCCAATGTAAGCAGCAGTCATGACACTTGACTATGTATGTTGTCGTTATGTGCCATCGAGTCAGACCCAACTCATAGCGACCCCTCCTTGGGTTTCCGAGGCGCTACAGAAGTAGATTGCCCAACCTTCCTTCCAAGAGACTACATATAGCACTGGGCAAATTGGCTGCAAATGACCTCTTTAAGGTGCTGAAGAGCAAAGATGTCTCCTTGAGGACTAAGGTGTGCCTGTCACAAGCTATGGTATTTTCAGTCACCTCATATGCATGTGAGAGCAGAACAATGAATAAGGAAAACCGAAGAAGAATTGATGCTTTTGAGCTGTGGTGTTGGCAAAGAATGCTGAAAGTGCCGTGGACTGCTAATAGAACTAACAGGTCTGTCCTGGAGGTAGTACAGCTGGAATGTACCTTGGAGGTGCGAATGGCTAGACTTCGTCCCACATACTTTCGTCATGTTGTCAGAAGGGACCATTCCCTGGAGAAGGTTGTCATGCTTGGTAAAGTGGAGGGTCGACGAAAGAGAGGCCCTCAATGAGATGGATTGACATGGTGGCAGCGGCAGTGGGCTCAAGTATAGCAAGGATCATGGAACTGGAGCAGGACGGGGCAGTATTTCGTTCTGCTGTGCATAGGGTCACTATGAGTCGGAGACGACTTGACAGCACTTAAGAAGAACAATAGCAGCAAACAAAAAAAAACTGGAAATAGGAATATTTATCTAAGATGAAAAGTTTTCATTTATGTATCAAGTGAATTTCACTTTTTTTTAAGTTGTCAAGTGGGGCACAATGCTTGATATTACTATATATGCTCATAAGTGAGATACTAGGCACATTAAGAGACTGAAAAATTCTTAATTTATCTTATGCCTATATGTGTCTGTTCTGCAAAAATGAGTGCTTCTAAATTTATTTTCCAAGGAAGCAAAAAAAAAAGCATTTTTCAGAACATTGCATTTATGTTTTATTAGAATATTTACAGATCTCTGTATAAGGAATTTGAACAATTCATCAAGGAAATAAACAGGTTGATGATGTTATGACTCCCAAAACAAACTTGCTCACCAATAAGTGGTGTTATTGTTACATCAGTTATGTACTTATCTCCAAATTTGGCAGTTGAATTTATTCTAAATATAGGTTAAGTGTTTTTTTAGCACAATAAAAATTAAAAAAGAGTAATGAATCAGAAGACACTTCTTTGAATGCTTGAGTTTAATGGGTGCAAATCATTGTACTACTACTGCTGATATTACTAATAACAATACAAATATAACAGAATTTTTTTCCACATTCTGTATCCATTCTAGTCCTGAAATTGTTGCATCTGGTGACCCCATGAGTAACAGAAATACAGATTCTGCTTGTGGAATGTTTCTTCTAATTATGTTAATTATTGGATTGAAAGAAAGCCAAGTGGTTGTCATATCACAGTGGACCATTTGAAAATTCATGTCAGGAGTTTCTGGATGATAAACAGAGTTCTGTAGCCAGAATATATTTTTAGGGTGCAAAGCTACTGGTGAAAAGTATAAGAGGAAATGGCTACTGTATTCTGTATCATTCGGCTCTGTATATTATCTTGTATCAAACTTCTTGTTGTTGTTTTGCCATCGAGTCAGCCCCGACTCATAGCGACCCCTCCTTGGGTTTCCGAGGCAGTATCACTACGGAAGTAGATTGCCCCATCTTCCTTCCACGGAGTGGCTGGTGGGTTTGAACCGCCAGCCTTCTGGGGAGCAGTCAAGTGCCTTAGCCGCTATACTACCAGAGCTCCCTGTATCAAACTATTCAGTCCTAAATCATTTAATTCTCTATTTGCTATGGATAGATTTAGCAGTTGGTGTAACTTTAACATGATAAATGTGAAAACCTTTCTATTTACAGGGATTTGAAGGTTGTCATGTTTAAAATAAAGGCATGCTTTTGGCTTAAATCACAAACTACAAACACAAATTAGTGAATAATGTCAGTATTGGAAAGCCATTTGCAATACATTGTTGCTATCATTGTAACAATCACTGTTTGAGGAAGAAATGAATTGTTTTGGTCCTCACAAAATAGAAATTTTTTCAGTGTACTTGAACTTGTTGCTTAGTTTGATCCATTTTTTTTTTAAGCAGGTTACATCTCAAAATATAGTGACATTTTTGAAAAATTAACAAACTTTAGTGATAAAATTTAATTAGCTCTTTTTGGTGAAATAAGTATAGCTTAATATTTGAGGTTTGTATGTAGATTTCACTCCTGATGTTTCTCATACAGATCAGCTAATGAGTTATCTCCTTAAGTCAGACTTACCACAATCATCTGAATGGAACCCCTTGGTAAATTGGGGTCTACCTGTATTCAGCAAACAATCTGCCAAGCACTCGCCCTGGGATTGCAAAAATGACTAGAATGTTAACTCTTCCTCCTTAAAATTTGGAATTTAGAAGGAAACTAGGAAGTAATTTACATAAAGTGATGATTTTTATTCTTCAGAAGGTGAGCACAACTTGTTTATTAATTCATTTAACTGAGAGCTCCTTAAGCTAGATCAGTTACTGGGAGGAAAAGAGCTGCCTTTGTTCATTTCTATGTCCTTTGAGTTTAGCTTTGTACCCTAGCACATAGTGGATGATAAGTATGAAAAAATGACATCAAGTACCCTGTTTGGTATGATGACAAGTCTTAAGAAAAAGGGTGTGTGCTGAAGAATGAAAGATGGGTTTCAATTCTAGCCCTTTTGTTCACTAGCTGTGACATTCTGAGCTCTTTTCTCACCTATACTTTTAAGAAGAGGAAAATCAGATTTAATTTTTATGAAGAATAAACTGGACTTTTTGTAGGTTTTCAGTGAATGTTAGTACCTTACTTATCCTTTAATGAGCTTAAAAAGAAGTATCGTAGTGTCTATGGTTAAGGTCTGTAGTGGTGCAGAGCATAGAGTTTACTTTTCTCCTGGGATAGTCAGGTAAGGAAGCATGAAGGAGAAATTAGCCTTTGAAGCAGGATCGCAAAAGGACACCAGGATTTTGATGTTGAAAAAATGGGAGGCAGCAGTCTTAACAGAAAAAGACCTGACCAAAGGTGCTGAAGTAGGAACATGGTGAAATTTTTAAAGAGTAGAGCCAGATTGATATATGTGGACAGTTGATTGGGGGAGTCGTAAGGTAGAAATGAAAATGTACTTTAGAATCTGATTTGAAAGCAACATCTTTGGACTTTATTTTGAAAGCTCTGGAAGGTAAGGATATGATCAAAGCAGAGCTTTGAGAAGGTGATCCTCGTGTTAGCTGGCCACATCAGTAGGAGGGGTTCCTGTCTGGAGTGGAGAGATTTTGAACAAATTGTTTTATGTACTAAATTGAGGTCTAGATAGAAACATGACAATGGATACTTCAGTCAGTTTATATTCTTTGCCTTGTGTTTAAGGTGAAACCTCAGTTCCCTGAATTAAACACCTGGGAGAAGAGGCAGAGCAGAGTGGCCACTGGGGTAGTCTTCATGCATTAGAGGATGGTGGACTGTTTTAAAAACTAGATACTTTATAAACTCTTAAATAAATAAATTCTATATGAGAGTTAATAATCATAACATTAATTCTCCTTTTTTTCAGGGCAAGTGGAAAAATAAGGAACGCATTCTCATCTTTTCTTCCAGAGGAATAAATTTCAGAACAAGACACTTAATGCAAGACTTAAGAATGTTAATGCCTCATTCTAAAGCAGGTGCCTTTATATCATATACTTAAGATTTTTATGTGTATAAACTTGTGTGAATATACTCATTATTGTTGAGTCAATTCTGGCACATGGCAACCCGGTAGAACAGAGAACTGGCCCACAGAGTGTCCAAGGCTGGAAATCTTTATGGAAACAGACTGCCACGTTTTTCTCCTGTAGAGGGACTGATGAATTTGAACTGGTGACTTTTTAGTTAGCAGCCAAACACTCAACTACTGTGCCACCAGGGCTCCTTGTGTATGTGTGTATCCAGTTATAAGAACGCTTCATTTGTTCAGCCTCATCAGGTAGTGAAGCATGATAATCTGAGTAGTTTACCCTTCGAACAACCAATTTTTTTCAGTTAACATTTTGTTAGAAATTCTACCATGCATTAGACATTTTCTTTCTTAAAATATTTGAAGGTCCAGGAATACCTTCAAGTTAGAGTTCTCTCAGAGATAAGGAGATAAATGGAACGGTTTATCCTTCTAAATAGTTCAGTAGTCTCAGGTGTTGCTTTCTGAGTTTTTTAATTCTTTGTTTCTTTTTTTAATTAATGGACCTGAGGTAGAATTTAAAACACCATTAAGTTGGCATCAATGTACTTAGCCATACTATTTTTTTAACAGTGGTTTATCTTACAGGCAAGTGCAGAAGGTTTCTTCTTAACTGTGCAGCTGTTTTTGTGCCTGTGTTGGGGGGGGTGCCATAGGTTTTAATTCTTATTTTTAAAGCAGCATTTCTTAAACTGGGGTCTGTAATAACCTCAAACCAGTTTTTAATCAGCTAATAATGCTTCAAAATTGATACTTTCATCAATTAAGATTTTCGTTTCTTAATTGTTTTCTGGAGCCCTGGTAGAACAGTAGCTAAGCATTCTGCTGCCTATGGAAAGGGTAGTGGTTCGAGCTCACCAGCTCTCCACAGGAGGAAGGTGAGGCCGCTTGCGTCTATAAAGATTACAGCCTTGGGTACTCTGTGGGGCAGTTCTCCTTTGCCTGTAGGGTCACTTTGAGTCAGAATTGACTCGATGGCCATGGGTTAAGTGTTTTCTTAATATGGTCTTCAGTTTGTGAGAAGTTTCAATTTTTAAAAGTGATTTATAGAATACTTCCATCTGAAAAACACTGCCTTAAACCATAATTTATAATTATTGAGGGCCATTTTTTAATCACTTAGTTCTTTATACTTAAAGAATCAATACTTGAAAGAGTTATCAGGTACTTTCTGGTCTAATCAGTTGCCAAATAATAAAGTTTCCTTTAAACATAAGTCTGTAAACCTGTTTTGATAATGCTGTAGGATTTGATTAAAGTAAATTTGAAATCTCCTTTTCTCTAATTTTCCTTTTTTCAGATACTAAAATGGATCGTAAAGATAAATTATTCGTGATTAATGAGGTAAGTTTAGAAAGTAAGTATACTAAAATATTTTAGGACTACTATATTTAGGAATAAAACATTTTGGAACATTAAAGATGATTCGTGTAAAAACTAAGTAGTTACTCAGTGGCTTAAATTGCTTTGTACAAAATATTCAGATAAATTTTCTTAACTCTTCAATTATTTATCTAAATTTTCATACTTTCTCACTTCAGTGCTTCAGTATATACTTGTATTTCTAGATTATTCCTGTATTTGTCTTAGCAATCATAGTGAAATTTCCTGAGGACAAGGATTACATATAATTCTTTTATTTTTCCCATAAGATCTAGTACAGTGCTAAATTCATAAAAGGCATGCATAAAAATGTCAGTTAACATAATAAGAATGTTGTTGTTATGTGCCGTCGAGATACTCATCAAATATTTATAGAAAATTTAGATGGTAAAAAAAATTCTCCTTCACATGAAGAGTATTCCAAAGACTTCAGCTTCTGTATAGGTGCAGAAGGTTGCGCCTCAGAGACTTCCGGTAAGATGGCAGAATAGGGAGAAAGACTGTACAGACCCTCTTCAACGAAGAAAAGGGGAACCAGTTAACACAGACACACAAGATAATCCTGGACCCCTGAGTCTGGAAGGGAAGGATATAGAAGTGGACTAAACCCCAACTAGCAGAAGAATTTGCATGAAAATACCAAAAAAGGAGACATACGGAGCTGTTGTATGGCAGCGATCCTGAGCAAGCCTGATAGCATGGCACAGGTGGGTTGGAGAGTGCTGAGTGATGGTAAGACCTAAGAATTAACGTAAAAATCAGCCCTGCTAGCCAGGGACTGCACAGAGGAATGCTCTAGTGGCTGGGGAATAAAATGCGAAGCACCAGTGAAGAGAAAGGTGGGCTGAGCTGTGGACTTTTGCCTGTCTGGAGGGCGCCACCATTTTTTAACATTTACAAGCGGCTTGACCATTTTGGATATTTAAAGAGTGCTCTCCGA
>NW_006922391.1:250444-251335 GCF_000298275.1 Orycteropus afer afer | reverse complement strand
TTTACTATTATTCTTTATTCTTCCCCTCCCAGGTCCTAATTTTCAGCTCTTTTTCTTTTCCTGTTCATGGTTGCAAATTTTTTTTTTCTTTTTTTTTTTTTCCTCATGGTTAACCCCGTTCCTTGTTTTTCTTTTTGCATTTTTCTCATTTTTTCCTTCATTATTCTCCTTCTCTACCTTTTTTCTCTTAGAGTCCTATACCCAGATATTGCAGGTTTTCTTGTTTTTTTCTTCTTTTTTTCCTTTTTTTGGTTACTGTTCCTGTGTGAGTACATGGTGTATTTTTTGTCCTTGTGCTTTTAGTTTTTTGATGGTTATTCAGTTGTAATTTTTGTCTAATTGAGTGAGAGACAGCAACAGTCCCCATAAGACACAACTACACCCATATCTCCTGCAACTTCATTTACTGACTGAGAGCCACCACCTCCTTCACTATCAACGGGCCAATGATAAAAAACCACCAAGAAGAGCCTGAATCACCCTTTGCTGCTCTTCACAGTTAACAGAGATCTAAATACAATAATGCCATGATGTCTCAGAGACAGCAGACCATCACAGTCCACACAAAGAAGCAAGATAAAGTAGTAGAAACAAGGGAACCTGTACAGATCCAGAACACATCCCTGAGGAAGAAGCAGCATTGGAACTCTCTGATAAGGAATTCAAAAGAATTATCTTTAAGTACTTCAAAGGATTGAGAGACAGATGAAAGAAAACCCTAGAAGAATTTTGGAAGAAAATACAAGAACAAAATGACAAACTAAATGAAAAATTAGAAAAGATTCTAAATCTACAGATAGAAATCCAGAAGATTAATACTAAATTGTCAGAAATAGGTAACACATTGGAAGGGCAAAGGAGCAGAATTGATGCAGTGGAAGACAGAATTAA
>NW_006922391.1:246554-249345 GCF_000298275.1 Orycteropus afer afer | reverse complement strand
TAATTTCTGATCAAATTGACTTTAAGACAAAAACTGCCATACAAGACAAGGAAGGACATTATATAATGATTAAAGGATAGGTTGAACATGAAGATATAAGCATAATAAATATCTATGGACCCAATGAAAGAACCCCAAAATACATATATCAGACTTTAAAATGGAGTTGAAAAGCCAAATAGATGACTCCACAGTCATAGTTGGAGACTTTAATACACCACTTTCATTGAAAGATAGAACAACTGGAAAGAAACTCATCAAAGATGTAGAAGAGCTAAACATTGCAATCCACCAACTTGGCCTTAAAGACATCTACAGAGCATTTCACCCAGCAGGAGCACAATACATATTTTTCTGTGCATATGGGACATTTTCCAGGATAGACCATATGTTAGGCCATGAAGCAAGCCTTAATAAATTTAAAAATATTGAAATACTGCAAAGCATCTTCTCAGATCATAATGCTATCAAACTAGAAATCAACAACAGGAAGATCAACAGTAAAAGAGTAAACACCTGAAAACCGAACAACACCCTCCTTGAGAAAGACTGGGTAAGAGAAAAAAATCAAAATGAAAATTCATTTCCCTGAAGCAAATGAGAATGATAACACAACATACCGAAATCTTTGGGACACAGCAAAAGCAGTGATCAGAAGCCAATTTATAGCAGACCGAGGGACCAGCACTGCTGGGAAAGAGACTGTGAGAGACTCTTGGCTGAGGGACGGTAGGCTGGGAGAGAGACTGAGCGTTCTTTCTGAACTTGAGTTGTAGCCTGGTGTTTCCCTAATAAACCCTGTAATCTGTGAGTTCTTTGTGGCCACTGCAGCGAATTATCGAACCCAGGAGAGAGGTGGTGGGTGCTTTGGGAGGAACGGTTGGTGAAAGGGCTGGAGGGAGGCAGCATGTTTGGCCTTGCAGTAATAGGCCTTGGGTTACTGCTGTCTTCCTCTTGTGAGATTAGAGGAGGTCAGAACATGTGGCCTCCTTGCCGTTTTTGCAAGCAGTAACTGCACACATCAAAAAAGAAGAGCCAAAATCAACACTTTAAACCAACATCTCCAACAGTTAGAAAAAGAACAGCAGGAAAAGCCTACAGTCACCAGAAGAAAGGAAATAATCAAGATTCGAGCAGAAATCAATGAAACAGAAAATAGAAGGGCAATAAAAAAGCATTCTTTCCAGAGTTAAAAGTGAGACATGTGGAATTCGCTCTTAAAATACTGTTGTTGTTAGGTGCCGTTGAGTAGGCTCTAAGTCATAGCAACCCTTTGCACAACAGAATGAAACACTACCCAGTCTTGCGCTGTCCCCACATCCTTGCTGTGTTTAGGCTGTTGTTGCAGCCACTCTGTCAATCCATTTGGTTGATGGTCTTCATTTTTCACTGTCCTTCTACTTTACCAAGCATGATGTTATTACAAGCTAGTTATATGAAATTTTCATACCATTTCTAGGGATACTAAACTTGGATTTCTAAAGCAAAATTTTCAAGTTTTTGAAGAATTATTTTATGATCATTTCCTTTTTAGCTTTTAGAAAGGCATTTTGAACCCTGGCTATGTGACAGCATTATTCTAGATGCTATGGCTACATTGTTCAACAAAGCAAAACTGTTGTCATCAGGGAGCTTACATTCTAATAGGGGAGACAAGACATAAAGAAGTGTTGTAATTTCAAGTGGAGATACGAAAAATAAAGTAGCATGTGGGTTTTCAGTAACTGAGGCAAGATTGGAAAGCCTTTCTGAAGCCATAATGTTCAACTGGATTTTTGATCAGAGACTTAAGTGAAGGAGCAATATGGTGGAAGAACATTCTAGGTAGAGAAAACGGAAGAACCAAGCACAGAGGTGGCACAAACTTAGTGTTATATCTAAGACTAGTGGGAAATGAAAATACTGGACCTAAAAAATTTGTTACTTTTTAACTTCTCAAGTAGTTTAGAATCTATGAATACTATCTTAAATAGTTAAGGAGCTCTGGTGGTGCTGTGGTTAAAGCATTTGGCTGCTAACCAAAATGTCGACAGGTCAAACCCACCAGCTGCTCTGCAGGAGAAAGATGAGTCAATCTATTTCTGTAAAGATTTACAACCTAAGAAACCCTATAGGTCACTGTGAGTTGAAATCAACTCAATGGCAGCAGGTTTTATATCAAATAGTTTGGAGTTTGCAAACCCTGCAATAATACAAGACTTTATTCCTGTTTTATTTTTTTTGTTGGTTAGATATGTTACAAAACATTAGCAATTTCAAGTATTTTATGTACAGTTAAGTGCTATTCATTATGTTCACCATTTTATGACAGTCACCACCCTGTATGGTTTCTGTGTTACTTTGAAAAGCATTAAGATTTTGAATTTTAATTTAACTTGGAGTTTGTTTCTTTCTGTTTCTTTTTCCCACCAATAGTGGGCAGAGCACTTAAAATGATCTTTTACCTATATTTCAAGCTTTGTAACCTCTTAATCTGCTTAAGTATTTTTGGAGGAATGGAGATACTAATTGTATTGACTTCTTATTTTTATTATATATTTCATTTTTTCTATACTTTGCTTCACCTAGGTCTGTGAAATGAAAAACTGCAATAAATGTGTCTATTTTGAGGCCAAGAAAAAGCAGGATCTCTATATGTGGTAAGGGAATGTAGTAAGAAAGATTTGGGTGGAACTGGTTTGTGTAAGTGGATTTATTCTTTGAAGTTCTCATGTTATAGACTCAAAAGAATGAAAAAATATATATTAAAAAAAAGGGAGGAGAGATGAAGCAAATTAATTTGATTTCATAA
>NW_006922391.1:242863-245829 GCF_000298275.1 Orycteropus afer afer | reverse complement strand
TTAAAGTAATTGTGCCAGAGTTGTAACTTTTGTTGTTACAATTTTTCTTTTTCTAGTTCATACCCTAGCTGAACTAAAGATGACTGGAAACTGTTTGAAAGGTTCTCGGCCCCTTTTATCTTTTGATCCAGTAAGTTTCTTACTCAGTGCATGAGGTCTAATATTCCTACTCTATATGCTGTTTTTTTTTTTGGTGAATATAGTTAGTTATATAATTTAATTTGTTGAACATTAAAAACACAGACATAAACGCACACAATCTCTTCAGATAAGGTAATCTGCTATTGTCCAATGATACGTTTGCTTTGTTTTATAGGCATTTGATGAATTACCACATTATGCTTTGTTAAAAGAACTCTTTATTCAGGTAAATATCTTTCTTAGAAAGTTTTTTTTTTAATAATATATTACAAATGAGTGTCTGTTGGATTCTTTGTTGACTTAACCATCTAAAACATATTTGGTATATCTTGGAATAAAGAACTAATATATACTTTTCTTCACTAGATCTTTTCTACACCACGGTATCATCCCAAAAGCCAGCCATTTGTGGACCATGTGTTTACTTTCACCATTTTGGATAATAGGATATGGTTTCGGAACTTTCAGGTTGGCTTTATTCACTCTTTGGCTGTACTCGGAGATCAATTAGGATGTTTGTAGAAACAACATGCAAATGATAAGTTGTTTTTGGTTTTAATTTAGTTTTCACTGTGATTTGGGTGAAGTTTATAGAGAAAATTGGTTTTCCATTCAACAATTCATACACATTTTGTTTTGTGACATTGATTGCAATCCCCACAATGCTAAACAGCATTCTTCCAACTTCCTCTTTGTGTTTACTGTTTCCATTTGCCGTTTCCTATCCCTTCCTACTTCCTGAGCTTTATCGCTGAGTAAATGCTGCCCTTTTGATCTTTTATAGTTGATTGTTCTAAGGAGTGTGTACCTTTCTGGTGCTGTTGTTCACCCCAGTGGCTTATCTATTATTTGGCTGAAAGTTGAGCCACTGGGGTGAGTTCAGTTTCAAGCTTGAAGAGTGTCTAAGGGCCATAGTCTCAGTGGTTTACCCTTCTCTTCAGATCAATAAGGCTGGTCTTTTTAATTATTTTTAATTTTGCACATTTTTTCCCACTCTCTCGAGGACCTTCTATTGTCATCCCTTTCAGAGCTGTCAGCATTGGTAGACAGGCACCATCTAGTTCTTCTGGTCTCATAGTCATGAAGGGTAGGGTTCGCATGGTCCATTAGTCCTTTGTACTAATAGTTTCCTCATGTCTTTGATTTTCTTCACTCTTTGCTCTGGACAGAGAGATACCAATAGTTGCACCTTAGATGGTTGTTCATAAACTTTTAAGACCTAGGGGCTACTCATCTAAGTAGGATGTAGAACACTGTCTTTGTGGACTATGTTATACCAGTTGGCGTGTCCCCCAATACTATTGTCCTGAGCCCCTGACCCAGTGACTCATTCCCACAAGTTTGGTTATAGCTAAGAAGTTTTCATAACTTTGCCCCCTGTATGCTCTATATTCATGGGTATATTGGCAGCACATAAAATCACATATGTCAAGATATCCTTTGTCAAACCTATGTATATATTCATGATTGTGTAGTCCCATTCGCCTTCCCACTTCTGTTCAGCAGGAGTGTCTGTGTATCCCCTTGAAAATTACTGTTATTTACTGTTACTGCAGGATTGTGTGTGATATAGTATTTATCTTTGTTGCCTTCACCTCTTTTATAAGTTATTTTCTTTTAAATAACGTTGTTTTGCCACAGAGATTGTAGCAAAAATCTTTCTACTGTCTCACACCTTAAATGATCTCTACTTCTTGTCACTCCTGATCAGTTGGTAGGACTCCTAATAGACCACTGTGCACTTAAATTTAGAAACGAAACAGGAAATAGCCTGAAGATCCGTGAGCTCGTTGGGTTCCACATTTGTGCTAGGTGTTATAAAGGATAAAGTGAGATGGTAGGCTTCTCTCACAAGAGGCCAGACTTCACCTGTGGCATTAAGACCTGAAAACCATAACTCCTGTAGAAAGCATTTGGTGAGAAATAGTAGATGAGTCATATAGGGACTCATTTAGGAGAGGTGATTCTAGAAATCTTCCAACAGGAGATTTTGGCCAGGTAGTAAGTCTGCAGAAAGGCAGAGAGGTGGATTATTTTTTTGCTTTTATATACATTTTATGTATATACATTTGTCTTCTGTGGGTTCCCCTCTTCCTTGCTTCTTCCTTTTCTTAAGCTCTTGAAGGCCCTGGGTAGTACAAAGAGTTGATGCTCTTATCTGCTAATCTTAAGGTTGGATTGTCAACTCTACTCCATGGTGCCTTAAAAAAAGTCTGTTTCCCAAAAATCAGCTGTTGAAAATCCTATGGTGAACTTTCTACTCTGACACACATGGTGGCACTATGAGTCAGAATCTAGTCAACAGAACAAGTTAGTTAGATACTTTCTTAACCTCTGAGGGCCGACAGACTTGAACCAACAGTGTTAATATTTGTAGTTCAGAAATTGCCTCTTAATTCCATAGTCAGTAGCAGTTCAAAAATAAATGTGACCATGTGTCTTTTTGTATACTTTCTAATCCTAGTTAGATGTATAAACACAGTTTAGGAGTTGATTTAAATATAAAAAGACTCCAGATATGTGCTTTTTATTATAGAAGTTGGCATTTTTAAAATTCATTTTAATCATAGCTTCTCAGGAATATGTGCATTGTGAAAAGCAGGATATATTTGTAACAAATACATACTACTCCATTTTAAAAGAGCATGCAGAATAAATATATATTTTCCAGTAACAGTTACCTACAGCTAGTACACAATTCAGAAAAATGTTGTTTTTGCCATTTGCCAATGTCATTGCCAACTTAATTTTACTGTTAACTCTGCTTTAGACACATTTGTAATGATGTTGCAGCCAGTATACCATTTAGGAATAGTATATCCAAA
>NW_006922391.1:236864-242589 GCF_000298275.1 Orycteropus afer afer | reverse complement strand
CTGAAACGAAAGTATTAAAAATGGGTTTGAATTTTGCTGCACATGTTGTTGTTGTTGTTGTTATGTGCCGTCGAGTCAGACCTGACTCATAGCGACCCCTCCTTGGGTTTCCAAGGCAGTATCACTGCGGAAGTAGATTGCCCCATCTTCCTTCCGAGGGCCTGCATAAATTACTGCTCTTTTTAATGACACAGGGTAGAGGGAAAGAGGGCTCGTAAGTAAAGGCCCTGGCCTTACATAAAGTGCTTATTTTTATTTCAAAAGTATCTGACATTTTTCTGTTTCTAGCATCGCCGCATCATAAGATCCATCACAGCTGCAAAATACAAAGAGAAACAGCAAGTGAAAGATGTGCAGAAACTGAGAAAGAAAGAACCAAAGACTATTCTTCCACATGATCCCACTGCAGATGTTTTTGTGACACCAGCTGAGGAAAAACCAATAGAAATACAGTGGGAAAAACCAGAGCCAAAAGTTGATTTGAAAGCAAGAAAGAAAAGGATATACAAAAGGCAAAGGAAAATGAAACAGAAGGTGAACAGTGGGAATGCAAAATGAATCCATGGATAACTAATTTGTTTTTCCCTGGTTTTATATTTAATTTGTAAATACTTTCATTATCTAAGACTATCTAATTAGTGTTGCATTTTAAAAGAAAGAAAAATTAAATGCCAAGGATTTTTTTTATGTCTTCAGTGATGTCTATGTGTTTCTAAATAAAACATTGTCAGAACTCATCTATTTCTGTTTTTCTTTTCAAAGCTCATTTGGCATGAACAATCTCGCACATTTAAGTTTTAGGCCTACTCTCTTGGATTAACATTTTTGGTTTAAACATAGCTTCTGAAATTTAGGCAGATTTTTTTGGGGTCATTATTACTTGTATAACAAAGCATTGGCCACTTAGTTTCTGGATCGTCAAGTAGGGTTTGACTGGTAGAAAGGAAAGCATCTGGGTGTGGTTTTATTCAGAGTTACCAGTTAATGAAGCTTGAAACCTCTGACCTTGTTTTCTCTATTCAAAAAAGAGTACCAAAAAACTCTTAAGAGGTGTTTTTTTTTCCTTTTAAATTGTGATTTGGGTGAAAGTTTACAGAGAAAATTCATTTTCCATATCTCAGTTCATACACATTTTATTTCATGACATTAACTGCAAACCCCATAATGAATGTAACAGCTCTCTCCCCACTTCCTCCCTGTAGTAACCTCTTCCCTATGTCCTTATTTCCTATGCATTTCTGCCCCCCGAGCTTTCTCCCTGTGTAAATACTGCCCTTCTGTGCTCAATGGGCTCATGAACAAAGTGGCCATGGTGGCAGGGATGGAGTTTATGCATGGGTTCAGCAACATGGACTTCCACTTACAAAGGCTGATTTGGCTACTGCCACTGCTGAGTGCCCAATCTGCCAGCAGCATAGACCAACACAGTCTGTGATATAGAACAGTTCCTCAGGGTGATCAGCCAGCCACCTGGTGGCAAGTTGATTACTTTGGACCACTTCCATCATGGAAAGGACAGCGTTATATTCTTACTGTAGTAGTTACTTATCCTGGATATGGATTTGCCTTCCCTGTATGCAATGCCTCTGCCAGAACTATTGTCTGTGGACTTACAGAATTCCTTATCCACTGTCATGGTATCCCACACAGCATTGCTTTGGATCAAGGGACTTACTTCTTAGCAAATGAAGTGTAGCAATGAACCTATGCTCATGGAATTCACTGGTCTTACCATGTTCTCCATCATCCTGAAGAATCTGGCTTGATAGAACAATGGAATGGTCTACTGAAAACAATTAGGGCTCCAGCTAGGTGGCAATACTTTGAAGGGTTGGGGCAGTGTCCTCCAGGAGGTTGTATGTATTCTAAATCAGTGTCCAGTATACAATGCTGTTTCTCCAATAGCCAGGATTCATGGGTCTAGGAACCAAGGGGTGGAAATAGGAGTGGTACCACTCATTATTCCCCCTAGTTTTGCTTCCTGTCCCTGCTACCCTATGCTCTACAGGTCTGGAGATCTTAGTCCCAAAAGGAGGAACACTTCTACCTGGAGACACAATACTGACTGCATTGAACTGGAAGTTAAGAATGCCACCTGGCCATTTTGGCTTCCTCATGCCTTTGGATCAACAGAGAAAGTAAGGGCATTACTGTACTATCTGGTGTGGTAGATCCTGATAACTAAGGAAATTGGATTGACATATAATGGAGGTAAAGAAGAATATGTCTGGAATACAGGAGATTCTTTAGGATGTCTCTTAGTACTACTATGCCCTGTGATGAAAGTCAATGGAAAATTATAGTAACCCAATTCTGATATGACTACTAATGGCCCAGACCCTTCATGAATGAATGTTTGGGTCACCCCACCAACAAAGAACCACGACCAGCTAAGGTGCTTGCTGAGGGCAAGGGAAATACAGAATGGGTGGTGGAAGAAGGTAATTCTGAATATCAGCTACAACCACATGACTGGTTGCAGAAATGAGGACTGTGATTATTATATTTCTTCATTGTATATGTGCATCAAATATTTTTGTTTCCTTCTGTTAAAAACTATGAAATGTAAACAGGGTTAATGCGTTTCAGTTGTATGTGTGTTAGTGTATCATGTTAGGCACAAATAGGACTTTATAAATGTCCTTATTTAGAGATTATGATTAAGGAGATGTGTACAACTTCCAGGTTGACAAGGGGTAGACTGTGATAATTGGAGCTGTGTGTCAACTTGGCTGGACCACAGTTCTGAGTGGTTTAAGCAGTTATGATGTGGGTTATTACCATAATGGCATAGGATGTATATGTTTTGAGCAGCCAATCTGTTGAAAGGGAGTTTCCCCAGGGGTGTGGCCTGCTTCCAATATATTTATGGACATCCTGGGAAACTGAGACACTCTTCTGTGGACCAGGATCCTGTTGTGCTGCCTACAACTGTCCCTGAGCGAACAGTCTACCATTTGGCCTGGAGATCTTGGATTCATCATTTATTGGAGTCAGCAGCCAGTGTACTGCCTGCCAATCTTGAGCTCGTCAGCCCCTGCAGTTGTGTAAGTCAGGAAACGCCTCCAGCTTGACGTTTGATCCAAGAACTTGAGACTTGCCAACTTCTATAAGTGTGTGAGCCATCTTCCTAAGATAAATTTCTTGCTCGCTCTCTATACATAATATATACAAGAATTAATGGTTTTGCTTCTCTAGAGAACCCAGCCTAGCACAGAGTGTATCTACCTGATGTAAATGTTCACCCTATATACCAGTCTTTTGTTTGGCTGAGGAGCTCTGGTAGCAAAGTGCCTAAGGCACTTGACTGCTAACTAGAAGGCTGGCAGTTCAAACCCACCAGCTGCTCCTCGGAAGGAAGGTTGGCCAATCTACTTCGTAGTGATACCGCCTCGGAAACCCAAGGAGGGGTCGCCATGAATCAGGGCTGACTCGACAGCACATAACAACAACAACATTGTTTGGCTGGAAGTCATAAGAGTGAGTTAAATTCCAGACCTGAAGGGTATCTAGGGCCCATAATCTCGGGTCTCACCAGCCTCTATTAGATCAGTAAACATGGTCTTTTTTATGATTTTGAAAAAACTTAGGAATTTTGAGAATAAATTAGCTTATATATGTGCAGTGCAGTAAATTACATAATTTGATTTTTCTAGCCTTGGTCCTTGTGACTCACCGGATGACTAGGTGGGACCATGCAGATGTGAGGTGCTTGTGGCCCACCAAGGGAATTGGATAGCTTGCTAATAATGTAAATAAGGGGCATGGCACCCTTGTGGGGGTAGGAACATGCCAGAAATTCAATCTGTATTCAGAAGAGGATGTGGAATGAGGGATATCATTGTTGATGTCAGATAGATCTTGGCTAAAAGCAAAGAATACCAGGAAGATATTTACCTGTATTTTATTGACTATAGAAAGACATTCAACTGTGTGGATCATATCAAATTATGGAAAACATTGTGAAGAATGGAACTCCAGAACATTTAATTGTGCCATGAGGGACCTGTACATAGACAAAGAGGCAGTCATTTGAACAGAAAAAGGGGATGCTACATGGTTTAAAATCAGGAAAGATGTGCATCAGGGTTGTATCCTATCACAGTTAAGTTTGTGTGTCAACTTGGCTGGGCCTGGTTGCATGGCTGGGCAGCTGGATGTAGCATTCCCCTTAATGAGACTGGTAATCAACCCCATGGTGGAATCTACTGTGGGCAGCTGAGTAGCTGCTTTAGTGATGTGGTCAGCTTCCTGTATATGAAGAGAAGGCTTGGGAATGGTCATTTGGCATGCTTGAACCCTGCATGTAGCCAAGTCATTGTTCAACAGCCTGCCATGCCCTGCTGATCTTGGGACTTCATGTGGACTTAAATTAGTGGCCTGCCATGTTGTTTGGTAACATTGGGACTGTGCCTTTTTACTTGTCAACCTTGAGCTTGTCAGCCTCAGCAGCCAGCAGCTGCCTGAGTGAATACATGCCTTTAGCTTCAGTGGGCCAGGAGCAGGAGGCAGGGCTGAAACCCAAGGTTGAGGGACTTTCACCCAGCCCCTAGAACCTGGCACTTTGAACTCAGACTTAAAGCCTCCAAAATTATATGAGAATAAACTCCTGTTTGTTAAAGCCATCCCATTTGTGGTATATTCCTGTCAGAGCAGCCCTAGGTAACCAAAACATATCCTTTCGCTATATTTATTCAATTTATATGCAGAGCAAATAATCTTAGAAGCTGGATTATATGAAGAAGAATGCAGCATCAGGATTAGAGGAAGACTCATTAACAACCTATGATATGAAGTGACACAACCTTGATTGCTAAAGAGGACTTCAACCACTTAGTGATGAAGATCAAAGACTACAGCCTTCACTGTGGATTATATCTCAACATAAACAAAAATCCTCTGGACCAATAAGCAACCTCACGATAGATGGAGAAAAAAATTCAAGTTGTCAAGGATTTTTTACTTGGATCTACAGTTAATGCCCATGGGAGCAGCAGTCAAGAAATTAAACCACATATTGCATTGGGCAAATCTGCTGCAAAAGACTTTTTTAAAGGGTTAAAGAGCAAAGATGTCACTTTGCAGACTGAGGTGTGCCTGACCCAAGCCCTGATATTTTCAATAGCCTCACATGCATGTGAAAGCTGGACAATGAATAAGGAAGACTGAAGAATTGATGTATTTGATTTGTGGTGTTGGTGAAGAGTACTGAACATACCATGGACTGTAAAAAACAGACAAATCTGGAGGAAGTACAGCCAGAATGCTCCTTAAAAGTGAGAATGACCAAACTTTGTCTCTTGTACTGGTCATGTTATCAGGAGGGATCAGTCCTGGAGAAGGATATCATACTTGGTAGAGAGTCAGTGAAAAAGAGGAAAACCTTCAATGACATGGGTAGACATAGTGGCTACAACAATGAGTTCAAGCATAGCAACAATTGTGAGGATGGCAGAACAAGCAGTATTCTATTCTGCCATACATAGGGTCGCTATGAGTTGGAACCAACTTGATGGCACCTAACAACAACAGCATCTTGAAATCATGTAAATTTTTCACATAGTTGTGGTCAAAGCTTCCCTTGAAATATTTATATGTGGCTAATTATATGTAGCTAATTAGGCCGTGGGAGCTCTGGTAGCATAGTGCCTAAGGCACTTGACTGCTAACCAGAAGGCTGGCGGTTCAAACCCACCAGCCACTCCTCGGAAGGAAGGTTGGGCAA
>NW_006922391.1:233825-236589 GCF_000298275.1 Orycteropus afer afer | reverse complement strand
AGTGATAAGGCACTTGACTGTTAACTGGAAGGTCAGCGGCTTAAACCCATCAGCTGCTCTGCAGAAGGAAGACTGGGCGATCTACTTCCATAAAGATTTACAGCCTTGGGAACCCAAATGGGCATCTCTATGAGTCAGAAATGACTTGATGGCAGTGAGTTTTTGAGTAATTAGGACAAATCTGTGTAAGTTCCCAACCAAATTGCCATTAGTTAGTTTATTGGGCAACTGAATATAACTTTGGATGAAAATAAGACAGCTGTATTCAGGGTTTCTTTTTAAACACCCACATCTTTGGAAGAAGTTAATTAGAGGTTATAAACATAAAGTTGCAAGTTTGGAAAAAGACAAACTTAATACTTTCTGATAGGTGTGTTGTAGATTTTTGGTGGCATTTTCAGTTTAATGAATTTGATAAATTTTCATGTTCCAAATTACTTTTCTTGAAGTCATTTCTGTGAATATGCTATTTGGATAAGGAGTCCTCTGGAATGGGTCATCTTACAAATCTATGGTCATTTAGCTGTCAATCTGTTTGATATAGCCAGTGTAATTATTTTAAAATTCTATACAATGTTATAGGCAATAGCAGATGCTCTCTCCTCAGGAGTCAAAGGGAAGTGATTGACTCCCAGAGCTGGTAAGCAAAACCAGATTCAGCTGGAGGAAGAAATACTTCATTTTCTCTTTTCTTTTTCCCACAATTCCCTTCCCTGTGCTCACACTTCTCAGCGATCCCTAACCATGACCAGTTTACCAACTCTCAGGGCCAACTAGAATCTTCCTCCTTTGGGAAAAAGGCAAGTGTACAAATCTTGAAAAGTGAGTTGGTTGAGAATCCAGATGAGGTTTACATTGGTTTGTCTTGATGGTACAGATGACAAGATATTAGAGAAGAAAGAGATGATCTTCCTAAATCTTGGGGACCCCAACTCTGTAAAATAGATGTTAGCAACAGAACTAACCCTTCTCTCTCTAACTATATGTGGTTTATAGATATAACCTACACCTAACAACTGATGTATGTAAATGTTCTCTCCAGATTATAGTGAAACACACTGGCATATTAATGCATTTTGATGACATTAAGATACTATTTTGACACCTTATCAAACTGTGTGAAACGGTTGTACAGATCTTTCCTTTTGTGTAATATGGTGTATTGCCTAGTCAGACCAACTAAAATTGACTGGTTAAATACTATCCCTTAACTGCACTTTCAAGGAGCACTGCCAACAAAGTGGTTAAAGAGCTCGGCTGCTAGCAGAAAGGTTGGGGGTTTGAATCCACCGGTTGCTCCATGGGAGAAAGTTGTGGCACTCTGCTTCTGTAAAGATTTACAGCCTTGGAAACCCTATGGGCAGTTCTACTCTGTTCTATAGGTTTGCTATCAGAATCAACTGGATGGCAATGGATTTTGAATGGCACTTTCAACCTAAGCAAATTTTGGAAAAGCAGAAGACTGCAGTCTTCAGTATAGATTACAACTCAACATAAAGAAAATGAAAATCCTCACAACTGGGCCAATAAGCAACATCACAATAAATGGAGAAAAGATTGAAGTTGCAGGAATTTTATTTTACTTAGGTCCACAATTGACACCCATGGAAGTGGCAGTCAAGAAATGAAATGAGGTATTGCACTGGGCAAATCTGAAGCAAAAGACCTCTTTAAAGTATAAGGAGCAAACATATCACTTTGAAGACTAAGGTGTGCCTAACCCAAGCCATGGTATTTTCAATTGCCTCATATACATGTGAGAGCTGGACAATAAATAAGGAAGACCAAAGAAGAGTTGATGCTTTTGAGTTGTGGTGTTGGAGAAGAATGTTAAGAGTACCATGGACTGTTGAAAAGACTAACAAATCTGTCCTGGAAGACGTGAAGCCCGAATGCTCCTTGGAAGCAAGAATGGCCAGACTTCATCTCACCTAATTTGGTTATGTTGTCAGAAGGGACCATTTCCTGCAGGAGAATAAAAGCAGAGCGTCAGTGAAAAAGGAGAAGGCCCTCAACAAGATAGCTTGACACAGTGTCTGGAATGATTGGGTCAAGTACAGCAGGGATTGTGAGAATGGCGCAGAACTCCGCAGTTTTTCTTTCTATTGTACATGTCGCTATGAATCCGAGCCTACTCGTTGGCACCTAACACAAGATTAGAAGCAGAAAGTTAGGATTAGAGCCATGATTGATTGATGAGCATAATTTCATTCACATTGGTGCTATTTAGTATATTGAAACAATATTTGGATTATTTCTTCTCCGGTTGTGTCAGTGTAAATCATTTTATTCACTGTCACTTCGCACGTATATTATTAAAAATGAGCAACATTAGAGATTTTATAAAGTGGAAGCGGAGATTACTGGAAAGAGTTCATAAACCTGATGTTCAATCCAACTCAACCCTGTCATGTATGAGTTCAGGAGGCTTGAGCATACAAACCCCTTGACTGCTTCCAGCCTGAGTTTTGTCTCATCTGTAAGAACGGGGATCGATTATTGAAAACATCATCAGAACCCCAAGAGGATGTTTTCCAGAATTCTCCCCCACCCAAAGCTCTCTCTTGGCCCTGTCAGCTTTGCGGCTGGTCACCCACCCTGTGCCACTCCCACAGGCCGCCGTCAGTGCCCCTCACAATGATCGCGAGCCTCAGCCCCGCCTCCCGGCCCGCCTTGGCCTCGCGTCGGCCCCGCCTCGCGCCGGCGCGGCCCTCACTGAGACCGAGTCCGCGCCCTCCCATGCGGAGCCGCCGGCACCGCCCCC
>NW_006922391.1:224298-232950 GCF_000298275.1 Orycteropus afer afer | reverse complement strand
CTAGTAAAGTGCCTTTTACCTAAAGCATTATTTATTTATTTAATTTTAGTGGGCTAGAAAGCAGAATCTGTATTTCACTTTTGGAGATGATTCTGCAGATTAAAGGTTTTCATTTTGGGTTGTAGTCCAGACCTGTGTGACTTTTCTTAAGTAATCTAATCTTTGAGACTGAGAAACCAAGGCAGTAGTTGAATCTTAGCTTCTTTGAGGTTTATGGTAAGCTTTAATTGTTAGCATTAATCAGTCAACACGTTTATGGAGTCCCCAGTTTATGCAAGTCACCGACTGTACCAGTGTGTATGTTCTGAAGTGCTTGAGACAGGGATTTCAGATTCTTGTTGGGAACACATGCCTTATACACATGCATCGTTAAACACAAACGCAAACAAAATAGCACAACATACTTAACTGGCAGTTGGATTAAAAGAACAAGTAATAAATGCCCCTGAAAATTCAGGGAGGGAGTGGTCACTGTACTGAGAGGCATTGAAGTTCCCCCTTCTCAGAGGAGCGTGGACTTTAGCTGGGTCCTGAAGGAATGGAGCTTGGAAAAGTGAACTTAATAGGATGGGGAAGAGCTGATAGTCTGGGGTACAGTTTGACAGAGGGCAGAGCGAAAATAGAGGAGAAAAGCTAAAGGGAACGCCAGAGGACCCAGTGTCAGAAGGTAATGCCTATAGTTGATGAGTCAAGAAATTAAGCACGGAAAGGTAAGTTCTACCCCAAGGGAACATTGGTGATACCTGGATGGAGATAGTTGTGGTTGTCAGGACTTGGAGGAGAGTTGCTACTTGGAACGTGTGGTCAGAGGCCAGGATGCAGCCCCACCCCAGAGAGTGGTCTCTCCCCAAATATTAATAGTGCCAGAGTTGAGAAACACAGGTATGGAAATTCCTTGTACTATTCTTACAGTCTTGTATAACAGTTATTTCAAAATTAGAAGTTCAAAAAAAACTAAAAAATGTGATATAAATAAATATATTGGCGGGGAAGAGGTGAGTGAGCTGTGTCTCAATCATAGCAGGAAGTCAGTAGATAATATTCAAAATTAATAAATCCAAAAATAACGTCAGACAGCCTCCAGAAGCATATTCTTAGAGTAGTGGAGGGAATTAGCATAAGAAATTGAGTTAGGAATCATGAGGACGTTAGGAATGTGTTGCCTGTCTGGGTGGAAAGGGGCAAGGCAGATGATTAATGCTTGTTACCATATGCGTATATAGTTTTGATGACTATTAAAAGGCTTCTAAAGAGTCGTTTGTTTTAGAGGGCTTTACATGTTAGGCTAAGGACTGTGACTTTTTTTTTTTTTCCTTTTTGTCAATAATGGTTTTTACTGAGGTGTTTGGGAAGGCAGTCCTAACTGAGTGAATTGAAGAGGGGTGGAGATGGAAGGCAGGAAGTCCTGGAGTCCACAGTGTGCTAGGCAAAACCCAAGGCAGGCACAGGGTCGGGGGCAGAGGAAAGGCCCCGTGGAAGAGGTGTTGCAGAGGAAAGGATACCAGATGTGGTGGTTACATAAATAATTTATTTTAGAAGGATCAGCCCAAGGCTGGTCCCTGTGAGGCAGAGATTAAAGATGTCCCAAATATCCAACTTTTCCAAACTGCCGGACCACTCCATCATCTCTGACATTAACTACTTCTCCCCTTAGTAGTCTCCCTCCCGTCTTAGGCTTCTATCATTTGCCACAACATCTCGCAGAACTGAGGAACCACCACATGGTTGTGGAGGCTGTTGTTGTTGTTGTTATGTGCCGTGGAGTCAGCCCCCACTCATAGCGACCCCTCCTTGGGTTTCCGAGGCAATATCACTACAGAAGTAGGATTGCCCAACCTTCCTTCCGAGGAGTGGCTGGTGGGTTTGAACCGCCAGCCTTCTGGTTAGCAGTGAAGTGCCTTAGGCACTATGCTACCAGAGCTCCTTGTGGAGGCTGGCAAGTCCCAAATCCATGGGCCAGCCATCAGTCTGGAGGAGAATCCTCACTCATGTGCTTGCTAGGGCTGCCGAACCCAAATTGGCAGGTTAGGTGAGAGGCAGTGTGTGCTCACGAGGCTGGGGAAGCTGGGAATCAGGTCAGACGTAGGCTGCTGGCTCAAGTCCTCAGAACCAAAGGCCAGATCACATGATGACGAACCAGATCCAGGATCTAGAGCAAGAGAGGGAACTTTGCCAGAGCATTCCTATATATTAAATGCAGACCATACCCACAAGGAAACTAAGGGTGGTGACTCGAGATACATCTTACCTTAATCTTGCCTTACTAACTTAAGGGACAGCTTACTTAAAAATGGGACCATTACCACACGCATAGAGGCTTGGCTTTATAATACATGACAGAATGGAGGTCTGTGGCTAGAAAAAAGGAGCTCTGGTGTTGTAGCGGTTAAGGCATTTGGCTGCTAACTAAAAGGTTTGTGATTTGAACCCATCAGCTACTCAGGAAGAAAGATAAAGCAGTTTGCTTGCATAAAGATTTACAGCCTTGGAAACCCAGTGGGGTCGCTATGAGTTGGAATGGACTCCATGGGAGTAAGAGATAGCGAGAAGGGTCATACTAAGTAAGTCACTGCACCACAGTGGTGAATTGGAAATCAGTGCAAAGAAGAAGGGAAAAAGTATGAAACTGTTTTAAACTATCAGTTAATTACTTTGAAAGCATGTTGGGATGTTAGGAACAGGATATAAATGTTTCCTCTGAACATTCTAGTAGTTTCATGGCATTCTAGATACCGTTTGGTTTGCAAATGCCTATATATTTGAGGAGGCACTCTGGTAGTGTAGTGCCTAAGGCACTTGACTGCTAACCAGAAGGCTGGTGGTTCAAACCCACCAGCCACTCCTTGGAAGGAAGGTTGGACAATCTACTTCCGTAGTGATACCACCTTGGAAACCCAAGGAGGGGTCACTATGAGTCGGATCTGACTCCACAGCACATAACAACAACAACAACAACAATATGTTTGAGGAATACATACTTTCCCAGGAGATGCATGATTGTGGTGCCCTTCACCGGCTTATTCAGTAATTCTACCATTCAACAAATATTTAATTCCATTTTCTATATAAGGTATTGTGCTAAATAATTCTGGAGTTAAGGCATGGGCTTTGCCTCCAAGAATAATCTGTACCTCAAATAGTAAAGATTGCTTGTTTTTTATAGTATTAAGAAAGAAAGAACAATTACTTTTGTTTCTTTTTTTGAGGGACTGACAGTAGCAAGGTCAGTAACACTGCTCTGTGAGAATGCTCCTTGTGAAGAGCAGGCCATAGCATTATGATTCTGTTCAGTAATTCATTGAATGAAAAGTCACCGAGAACTGTACTGTGTGAACCAGACAGGAATGGTCCGTGCCCTGATGGCAGATACTGTGTGTGGGGAGACAGTAATAGGAGATCAGGCAGTTTCAGTCCAGTGAGATCAGGGCTGTATGAAGGACAATATAGAGTGCTCAGCATAACAACAACAGATGAGCACATAAAGGAGCTCTGGTGGTGGAGTGGCTAAGGCATTGGGCTGCTAACCTGAAGGTTGGTGGTTCAAAGCCACCAGCTGCTCTACAGGAGGAAGATGAGGCAATCTACTTCTGTAAAGATTTACAGCCTTGGAAACTCACAGGGGGTCGCTATGAGTCTGAATTGACTCAGTGGCAGTGGGTTAATGAGCACATAAGAAGTCCAGGGGCACAGTGGTTGAGTGCTCAACTGCTCACTGCTGGAGAAATGGGTGGCAGTCTACTTTGGTGAAGATTGCCAAACCAAACCCATTGTCATCAAGTCATTTCTGACTCATAATGACCCTGCAGGTTTTCCAAGGCTGTAAATTTTTACAGAAGTGCATTGCCTCATCTTCCTTCTGCAGAGTGGCTGGTGTGTTTGAATCGCTGACCTTCGGATTAGCGGCCAAATGCCTTACCCACTGCACTACCAGAATTCCTGGTAAAGATTACAGCCTTGGAAATCTTCTGGAGCAGTTCTCTTCTGTGCCATAGGGCCACTATGAATCAGAGTTGACTCAACGGCATTGGGTTTGGTTTAGTGACTTTTATATTTGGCTAATAGTAAATGTGGACTTTACATTTTACATTATTGCTGAAGGCTTATTGTAGGAGCCTGGTGTTGCAGTGGTTAAACGCTGTGCCGTTAACCTAAAGATGGACACTTTGACCCCACCAGCCACTCTGCTGGAGAAAAGACCTGGCAATGTGTTCCCATAAAGATTTATGGCTTTGGAAACCCTATGGTGCAGTTCTGTTCTGTTTTTTAGGGCTATGAGTTAGAATCGACTGGACGGCACACAACACAACGCAGCATATTCAGAGGCTTTTAGATTGCGGTTCAACCTGTGGCCAACTGGTTCAGGTGTATTTAAGTAGAATAAAAAGTCATGTGACAGATTGAAAAAAAATATATGTAGGAAAGAAGGTCCAGTAAAATATTAGACCTTATTCTAAGATGGTTCATGGATGAGTTTTCATTTTTAACGTTTGCCAAACTTTGTTTGAGGAGGCAGAGAGGGAGTAGGAGAAGGCAGGACAAGGTCCAGTAGTACTAAGTAAAAAAGAAAAGCGAAAATGCTAAAGAAGTTCCCTTTTTTTCTTTTATGCAGTAAGATTCAGTTGTTGGCTTTTTGATCATTCTATTTCTAGGTCATTTAATTTGAACTAGTAAAGTTTTCCTTGCTATCCTAGGAGGCGAGAAAAGAAGTAGAGGCTGCTTAGGTCGATGATGCTGTAGTTGTGAAAAGCCCTACTTGAGGAGTGTTTGATGAATTTTGAAGTGTGTTTGATACATACTGAGATGAACACTGGAAAATACCAGAATGCTGCAGGGCTTTGTCCTCGACTTTATCTTCTTGAACTTACTTATTAATGATTTAATGAAGGCAAAGACATACCATTTTAGCTAGACTCTCATCTTGAAAAGGGGTAGGTATTAGTATTGTGTATGTAACAGGAAAGTGACTTAGTGGCTACATCTATTAGTTTTATTTTCCCATGTAACAAGAAATCCAGAGGTGGCCCACCCTGGTAGCTCTAGCTGCTTGATGAAGCCATCGAAGACCTGTGTCCCCTTCTATTTTTTTTTTTAATTGTGATTTGGGTGAAAGTTTACAGAGCAAATTCACTTTCCATACAGCAGTTTACATACACTTTGCCTCATGACATTGACCACAATTTACCACAATGCAACAGCTCCCCTCCCACTTCCTCCCGATAGTTACCTCTTCCCTGTGTCCATCCCTCCATGCACTCATGCCCCCTGAGCTGTCTCCCTGTGCATAAGCAGCCTTCTTTCTCCCATGATTGTTCTCTCCAAGGAGTGTATCTACCTCAGGTAAATGTTTAACTCATATGCCTGTCTTTTGTTTGGCTGGAAGCCACAGGTGTGGGTTCAATTCCAGACCTGAAGGGCAGCTAGGGACCATAGTCTCAGTGGTTCCACCAGGCTCTATCAGACCAGCAAACCTGATCTCTCCCCTTTTTTTTTTCTCCAAATGATTTTGAGTTTTGTTCCACATTGTTCTCCCGCTCTATCTGAGATCTCCTACATAGATCCCCTTCCAAGTGGTTGACACTGTGTCCCCTTCTTACATCCTGCTCCATCATCCTAATAGGATTTGAGTCTTTGCATCAAGTATAAGCAATTAAACAGCAGAGTTTGTGGAAGTGTATTGCTCTCTTATGTACTAGTCCAGAGATAGGCAGGCAAGGCCTGGTATAGAACTTCTCCATGAAGGACCCTCTGCTAAGCAACTCTCATATGGGACCTTCCCTTATGGTCCAAGGTGGCAGCTAGCATTACCAGACAGCAGAGTGAAGAAAAAGATAAGGACGGGACGAGAGTATGTGCTTGTTGCCTTTAAAGGAAGAGTCCTAAAAACTGCCAAATACTACAAATTTTCCTGACCAACACAGTCGCACACTTGGATCTGAGCCTCAAGGGAGGCTGGGAAATGACGTCTGTATTCTGGGGACCAGGTGCTTACCATAAAACCAGGGTTTGGTTGTTAATAGAGAAGTGTGGCTCTTGGGTGTGAACTAGCAGTCTCAGCTGTCATCCTCATAATTGAGAGATGACTCCACCTGTAGGCATCATGCCCTGGCTCTGGGCAGTATAAAAGGGGTGGGTAAGGGCAAAGGGTGAATGCCACCCAAGCCCGTCTCTCTTCATGTTGAACACAATGCCGTTCCTGGAAGTTTCACTTATTTATTTGTTTAAAATGTATTTATTTATTTATTTTCCCAGTGTTTCCTCTTCTCCCTTCCCACCCCTGGATGTTTCACTTAATAGACTTGCATTTAGATCTGATTGCTTAGATGGGTCACCTGACTTTCCCAACCTCTGGGGAGATGGGAGTTTTTTAATAGGTACATATCCACTCTGAACAAAGTCAAGGTTCTGTTGATAATGAGGAATCATCTGCCATAGGCGGTGGCTGTTAGATGCCATCAAAGCAACTCCACCTCACAGCGACCCTGTGTACAACAGAAGGAAACACTGCCCAGTCCTATGTCAGCATCACAGTCCTTACTGTACCTGAACCCATCATTGTAGCCTCTCTGTCAACCTATCTCTTTGAGGGCCTCCCCCTTTTTCATAGACCCTCCACTTTACCAAGCATGATGTCCTTCTCCAGGGAAGGGCCTTTCTGACAACATGACCAGAGTAGGTGAGATGAAGTCTGGCCATTTTCCCTTCCAAGGAGCATTTTTACTGCACTTCTTCCAGGACAGATCTGTAAATTCTTCTGGCTGTCCATGGTACTTTCAGCATTCTTCACTACCACCATCATTCAAACGCATCAGCTCTTCTTTGGTCTTAATTCATTGTTTAGCTTTTACATGCATACGAGGCTATTGAAAACACCATAATCTTCAGAGAGACTTCTTTGCTCTTCAGCTCTTTAAACAGGTTTTTTTTTTGCAGAAGATTTGCCCAGAGCAATACATCCAATATGTCATCTGATTTCTTGACTGCCTTCTTCCATGGGTGTTGATTGTGGAACCAAGTACTATGAAATCTTTGACAACTTCAATCTTTTCTCCATTTATCATGATGATGCTTATTGGTTCAATTGTGAAGATTTTTGTTTTCTTTATGTTGAAGTGGAATCCATACCGCAGACTATAGTCTTTAATCTTTATCAATAAGTGCTTCAAGTCATCCTCACTTTCAGCAAGCAAAGTTGTGTCATCTGCATATCTCAAGTTGTTAATGAGTCTTCCTCCAATATGTTTTTCTTCATATAGTCCAGCTTCTTGGATTATTTGCTCAGCATACAGGTTGAATAAGTACAGTGAAAGGATACAGCCCTGACGCACTACCTTCCTGATTTTAAACCATGCAGTTTCCCCTTGTTCTGTTGGAATGGAATGACAGCCTCCTGGTCTCTGTACAAGTTCCTCATGAGCACAAGTTAGTGTTCTGGAATTCCCATTCTTCTTACTGTTATCCATAATTTGTTATTATCCACACAATCAAAGCTTTTGCATAGTCAATGAAACACAAGTAAACATCTTTCTGGTATTCTTTACTTTCAGCCAAGATCCTTCTGTCATGAGCAATGATGTCCCTTGTTCCACATCCTGTTCTGAATCCAGTTTGCATTTCTGGCAGTTCCCTGTCAACATACTGCTGGAACTATCTTTGAATTATCTTCAGCAGTTTTACTTGGGTGTGATACTAATGATTTTGTTCAGTAATTTCCGCATTCTGTGAGATCACCTTTCTTTGGAATGGGTAAAAATGTGGATCTCTTCCAGTCAGTTGACCATGTAGCTGTCTTCCAGATTTCTTGGCATAGATGAGTAAGTGCCTCTAGTGCAGCATCCATTTGTTGAAATATCTCAATGGGTATTCTGTCAATTCGTGGGGCCTTGTTTTTCGACCATTCCTTCAGTGCAGCTTCGACTTCTTCGTTCAGTACTGTCAATTCTTGATCATATGCCACCTCCTGAAATGGATGAACATTGACCAGGTCTTTTTGTTACAGTGCCTCTTCTATTCCTTCCATCTTCCTTTGGATGTTTTCTGCATCGTTCAATATTTTGCCCATAGAATCTTTCAATATTGCAACTTGAGGCTTGAATTAATTCTTCAGTTCTTTCAGCTCGAGAAACGCGGAACATTTTCTTCCCTTTTGGTTTCCTAATTCCAGGTCTTTGCACATTTCATTATAATAATTAATTTTGTCTTCTTGAGCTGTTCTTTGAAATCTTTTGTTGAGCTCTCTTGTCATTTCTTCCATCTGCTTTAGGTACACTCCATTCAAGAGCAAGTTTCAGAGTCTCTTCTGACATCCATTTTGGTCTTTTCTTCTTTTCCTGTCTTTTTAATGACCTCTTACTTTCTTCATGGATGATGTTTTTGATGTCATCCCACAATTCCTCTGGTTTCTGGTCATTGGTGTTCAATGCATCAAATCTATTCTTTAGATGGTCTCTAAATTCAGGAGGGATATAATCAAGATCATATTTTGGCTGTCATGGACTTGTCTTCAACTTCAACTTGAACTTGCGTGTGAGCAATTGATGGTCTCTTCCACGGTCAGCTCCTGGCCTTGTTTTGGCTGAAGATATTGAGCTTCTCCATAACCTCTTTGCACAGATGTAGTCAATCTGATTCCTGTGTACTCCATCTGGCAAAGTC
>NW_006922391.1:221947-224033 GCF_000298275.1 Orycteropus afer afer | reverse complement strand
CTAGATAGAATTTGGTAGTCTTAGTTGAGAATGGGGAGCTCTGGTAGCGTAGTGCCTAAGGCACTTGACTGCTAACCAGAAGGCTGGCGGTTTAAACTCATCAGCCACTCCTCAGGAGGAAGATGGGGCAATCTACTTCCATAGTGATACTGCCTCGGAAACTCAAGGAGGGGTTGCTCTGAGTAGGGTCTGACTTGACGGCACATAACAACAACATCAGTCGAGAATGACAGAATTTTAGAAAATAGTTTATTTTGCTCACCAACAAGAAGATTTGGAGGTTGTTTTGGTTCTCTAGTGCTGCTATACCAGACATACAGTTTAGAGGGTAAAGTCCGAGTTCAAAGTTCTAGCTTTAGGGGCTGGGTGAAGACCCCTTGACCTTGGGCTTCAGCTCTGCCTCTTTTTCCAGGCTCACTAGAGCTAGAGGCTTTTTCTGATTCAAGTAGCTGCTGGCTACTGAGGCTGATGAACCTTGACAGGTGAAATGGCAGCCCCAAGATTAGCAGACAATACAGCAGGCCACTAGTTCAATTCCAGGAACAATCCCAACGTCGTCAGGCAACATGAAATGCCAGGACTCAGCCAAATGTAGGGTCCAGATGTGCCAAAAGCTGGAGACTTTCCCAAAGCCTCTCCTTATATACTGGAAGCAGGCCACACCCCAGGTGTGGCCCATTGATTAACATTGATTAACATCTCACAGCAGATGCCATCATGTGGTGATTACAGTCTCATCATGGGGAATAACTACTTCCAGCTGCTGAGTTGCTCAGACCCACAGCCCAGCCACATTGACTCACAGCCTTAACTACCACAGCAGTAACTACCAGCTGGCGCAGTATTGTCAGGTCCACTGTCACTGTGAATTTCTTGGCTTTTCCCTCATGATCTCAGCGTTGCTGCTGAAACTCCAGCCGTTGTGTCCACATACAAGACAAGAATAAAGAGGAAGAAGAAAATACAACAATAGATGTCTGCTTTCATCTCATTGGTCAGAACTGTGTATGTAACCATTCCTAGCAGCAAAGGAAGTTGGGTAAACAAGTACTTTAGCTTTTTCAGCCTCTGCAGTAAAGGCTGCAAGAGAAAAGGGGACAGGGTGTTAGGTGATCTGCCACAGAACAGGTTAAGTCTTATTAGATTTGACTTTTTTTTTTAAAAAAAAAAAATCCGTTATACAGATATTAATTGGCTTGTCAGAAATTAATGTAGAAAATAAATGGAAATTTTTATCAGTCAGCATGATTAAATGTGGTGTTGATGCTAAAAGAGCTAATGTAATTAGTTGTAAAACCAAAAACCTAACCCACTGCCATTGAGTCATTCCAACTCATAGTGACCCCCATTGGGTTTCTAAGACATTAAATCTTTACAGAAGTAGATTGCCCCATATGCCTTCCACAGAGGAGCTCTGGTAGCTTAGTGCCTAAGGCATGTGACTGCTAACCAGAAGGTTGGTGGTCCAAACCCACCAGCCACTCCTTGGAAGGAAGGTTGGGCAATCCACTTCCATAGTGATACTGCCTGGGAAACCCAGGGAGGGGTCACTATGAGTCAGGTCAGACTTGATGGCACATAACAACAACAACACCTTCCACAGAGTGGCTGGCAGGTTGGAACTACCAGCCTTCTGATAATCAGTGAAATGCCTTAGGCACTGAGCCAGGACAGTTCCTTGTAATTAGTTATAAACTCTCACTGTCGTCGAGTTGGATCCGACTCATAGCGACCCCTCCTTGGGGTTTCCAAGGCAGTATCTCTATAGAAGTACATTGCCCAACCTTCCTTCCGAGGAGTGGCTGGTGGGTTTGAACTACCAGCCTTCTGGTCAGCAGTCAAACAAATGTCTTAGGCGCTATGCTACCAGAGCTTCCATAATTAGCTATAATGATTAAAAAGACACTGTTCTAAGATAAGG
The DNA here is from genome assembly GCF_000298275.1 of Orycteropus afer afer. Lineage (NCBI taxonomy): Eukaryota > Metazoa > Chordata > Mammalia > Tubulidentata > Orycteropodidae > Orycteropus > Orycteropus afer. The sequence goes on along the minus strand of NW_006922391.1, from coordinate 222,112 downwards.
AAGTAGTTAATGGCTCATTGGTGGTAACTGATGCCAATCAGACCACATTTGAAGTATAGGCTTCTGTTTCAGGTGCAATCTTATAAGGGGAGTGTGGTATGCTGTAAGACACTGGAGTATTTAGGCCAGAGAAAAGAAAACTTAGGTGAGAGCTCTGGTAGCATA
>NW_006922391.1:218937-221802 GCF_000298275.1 Orycteropus afer afer | reverse complement strand
AACAACAACACATTGTCTGTCTTCACATGGGCCACCATGGGAAAGGAGAATTAGACTTGCATTGTATTACTTCTGCTTCACAGCTGGGCTATAGGGAAGGAGTTTTTTTTTTAAACACAATAGAAGGCTTCTTTCATTTGTAAAGGACCATGATTCTGAAATAATAGCTAACAGTTTTTGTGTGTAAGCATGTTAGCACAAAGAGCCACAGCAGATTGCAGCAGTTGTGTCTGTGTCTGTTGTGGAGCACAAGGCTAGCTGAAGGACTTGAAACCAGTGTGGGTGGTATCTGAGAAGAGCTAGCAGGGTGCCCTCGAAGGCCTTATGTTAAGTCTGCAAGACCATTTGTAGGGAATGCATTTTTGTCATCATGTTTTCTCCTAACCTTTTAGAAGACACACTTTGGGTTGTAGCTTGGACTTTGGTTTGCTCCCTTGTAGATTCAAAACACTCACCAGGTGTATTAATTATTTATTGTCACGGAACAAATTACCCCAAAACAAATAATATAACTAGCAAACATTCATGATGTAGACTCTCATACAGTTTTTGTAGATCAGAATCTGGGAACGCCTCAGCTGGGTGGCTTTGGCTCAGGGTTTCTCATGAGGTTGTATCATGTTGTGGGCTCGAGCTGCAGTTGTCACAGGCTTGGCTCAGGCTGGAGATACCGCTTGCAGGCCACGCACAGATTGCTGTCTGGCTTCGCTCATTGCTGGCTGTGAGCCAGAGACTGCCATCCTTCACCCTGCGGGCTTCTCCACTGGCTACCTGTAGCAGGTACCTTCTCCCTGAGTGATCTGAGAAGGAGAGTGAGGCATAGGGATAAAGGGGTGCCTGAGATGGAAGCTCTGGTGTGATATTGAAAGTATGTATCATTACTTGTGCCTTCTGCTGTTGGCCACACAGCCCATCCAGCATGGGTGAGGACTATACAAGGTGTGAATATCAGGAGGTGGGGATATTAAGGGCCGTCTTGGAAGGGCACTGCCACATTGAGGTGACGATGCTTTCTGAATATCATGGTTAAAGAAGGACAGCTAGGGGAAGAATAAGTAGTTAGTATATATCTTTTAAACTTCATGAGATTGATTTTACTATATGTTGATGAGAAATAAAAGCTTAAAGATCATATGAGCCCTAACCATAATCTAATACTAAGTAATATTTCTTTACATAACTGACAGTTTCTTTTTTCTTTTTAGAATTAAAATGTGTATTAATCAGGGTTTTCCATTTGCAATTGGCTGCTCAGTGATGGATACATCAAGGCTTAGGAGAAAGCCTGAAATTCTACTCAAGTAGTTGCTTGATTCTGGTTCTCAGCTGTTTCTTGGAATCCTTTGCTTTTTTTTGGTCATTTTTGTTTAGTGCGCTCCTGACCTACTTGTGGCATTTGTGATGGATAGAGGTTCCTTTTAGATCCTGTCTTCTGTCTTTGTGATGATTAAATTTTTATGACTTTATGTTTGACAGATAAGAATCTGGATAACGCTGCAGAAGCAGCTGAGCAATTTAAATTAATCCAAGCAGCATACGATGTGTTGAGTGACCCTCAGGAAAGAGCATGGTAAGCATCACACTGTTCTTTCTATCTTACTTTCTTTTGTTGGGAGGAATTGTCAAAGCAGGGTTTTTAGAAACGGTAATATAGTAAATGGTTTCAGGTATGTTTAGAAGCTTCTGTCACGTACTGTTCATTATCTAAAATCTAATATTCACATAGGAAGGAATCCTAGTGAGGATTCTTCATCTCTCTGATGTTGATCAGTGAGGAAGCAGGCCCTGGAAGTTTGACAATGTTATATAGCTTTGTTTTTCATACTTAAAGTGACCTCTCATTAAATGGGGTGGACTGACACAGTGGCTACCATGATGGACTCAGGTATAGCAAGGATCGTGGGGCTGGCACCGGACCAGACAGTGTTTCGTTCTGTTGTACATAGGGTAGCTATGAGTCAGAGCCAACTCGACAGCACCTAACAACAGTAACAACACTGACAAATTTACTGATATCAGACAAGAGGAACATTGACTTGTCCTTCAAAACAAATAATGTGTTTTAATACAAGAGTTGTAGTATTTTCCATAGAGCTACTTTGTATGAAGAAATTGAGTTAAGCTTCTGTATCAATGACAGATGCTTTACTAATGATGATCTGATAATTTAACACTATTTCCAAATAAAAATCTTGTTGAGTGAAATTCCAAATTTTCAGTCCTCGGTAAGCTTTTTGTTGAAAGGAATAGGCTTTATGCCCTGACATAAATGTGCAGGGTCTTGCTGCTACAGAGAGCAGGTGGGCGTGTGGTGTTGCTGTGCAGGTAAGTCTCCTGTGTGTTGAACACCACAGCAGAACTGGCTGTCAGGAGAGAAAGGCTGTAAAGAAGATTGATGATCTTTCCTATGAAAATAAGAGAGAGGATGTTAAACTTTTCGTGACCTGAGGAATCTGAAGATCTAGCCTTAGAAATGCTTTTGCCTTTCTTCCAGACTTTGAACATTTTCCCTCACTTCCTTTGGTCCTAGCCTCTTTTCTGGATCTTAGGTGTTTTCCTGTTCCAAGGATTCCCTTGTTTGAAGCTCCTGCCTATTAACTCTTCCTATTAGCTGTGCTCTAGTAGCTAAGAACATGATCTTTCCAGTGCAGGAGACCTGATTTTGAAATTTGGCTTTATTGGCTTACTGACATTAGATTATCTACAATAAGTTAGTCTCTCTGAACTCCAGTTTTCCAACCTATCAAATAGGGGTTGTTGTTGTTAGTTGTTATGTGCCGTCGAGTCAAACCCGACTCATAGCGACCCCTCCTTGGGTTTCCGAGGCAGTATCACTACGGAAGTAGGATTGCCCAACCTTCCTTC
>NW_006922391.1:217122-218837 GCF_000298275.1 Orycteropus afer afer | reverse complement strand
CGAGGAGTGGCTGGTGGGTTTGAACCGCCAGCCGTCTGGTTAGCAGGCAAGTGTCTTAGCCACTATGCTACCAGAGCTCCCAGTCAAATAGGGGTAATATCTACTATATAGAGTTTTTATGAGGAATAATTGGGATAAATAAATAAATTTGGCCTTGGTGACAGAAATAACGCTGGAGATCACATGATAGAATTTTGCAAGACCAACGACTTACTGCAAATAACTTTTTTTCAACAATACAAATGGCAAATGGTGGCTGTACACGGGGACTTCACCATATGGAATACACAGGAATCAGATTGAGTATATCTGTGGTAAGAGGAGATGGAAAAGCTCAATATCTTCAGCCAAAATGGCCAGGAGCTGATTGTGGAACAGACCATGAACTGCTCATATGCAAATTCAACTTGAAGTTGAAGACAATTAAAACAAGTTCACGAGAGCCAAAATATGACTTTGAATATATCCCTCCTGAATTTAGAGACCATCTAAAGAATAGATTTGATGCATTGAAAACCAGTGAACGAAAACCAGAAGAATTGTGGGATAACATCAAGAACATCATCCATGAAGAAAGCAAGAAGTCATTAAAAGTACAAGAAAGAAAGAAAAGACCAAAATGGAGTCAGAGGATTTAGCGGCAAGATGGCAGACTAGGCAGAAAGACTGCACAGACCCTCTTCAACAAAGAAAAGGGAAACCAATTAACACAGACACAGAAGATAATCTTGGACCCCTGAGCCTTGAAGAGAAGGATACAGACGTGGACTAAACCCCAAGTAGCAGAAGAATTTGCGTGAAAATACCAAAAAAGGAAACATACGGAGCTGCAGTCTGGCAGTGATCCTGATGGCACAGACAGCTTGGAGATTCCCAAGTGGTGGTAGGGCCTAAGAATTAACCTAAAAATCACCCTACTAACCAAGGACTGCATGGAGGACTGTGTACAGTGGCTGGAGAACAGAGAAGGTGAAAAGAAAGGTGGGCTGAACTGTGGACTTTTGCTGGTCCGGAGGGCGCCACCATTTTGAAGGTTTAAAAAGCAACTTGACTATTTTGGATATTTAAAGGGATAGCACGCTCGCAGATTCCTGGGGCTTAAGAATGCCTTCTGCTTTTCAGGAAACCCAAGGACATTCGGGGTCTGCAAGACTGGAAACGTACGACATTCTTCTTCTTGTTCTTATACCCTACACCCCCTTCGTGAATGGAAATGTGGCCATCCCCCACTCCCACCTACCTTCTGAGCCTACAGGAACTCCATCACAGTCTGTGTGCTCAGATGGAGACTGGGTGCCCTGCCCTGTCCTCCACTGATTTTTTTTTAAAATTATTTTTCACTTATTTGCTTTCTTTTTTCTGGTGATTAGTTTGCTTGTATTCTTCTGTTTTAAAACAACTAATATTATTAATTATTTTGTCCTATTATTATTCTTAATCTTTCCCTACCAGGTCCTAGTTTTCAGCATTTTTTCTTTTCCCTGTGCCTGATTGAAATTTATTTATTTTTTTTCAAATTTAAGGTTTTTTTTTCTTTATTTTCCCCCTTTTTCTCATGATTAACCCTGTTCCTTGTTTTTCTTTTTGCATTTTTCCCACCTTTTTCTTCATTTATTATTCTCCTTCCCTACTTTTTTTTTCTTAGTGCCCTATCCCCAGATATTGCAGGTTTTCTTGTTTTTTTCCCCTTTTATCTTTTTTTGGTTACTGTTCCT